>NW_026057579.1:3517653-3530153 GCF_023721935.1 Panthera uncia
CCCCCCCCCCCCCCCCCCCCGGCTTCTTTCCTTCAGCATGATCACTGCAAGATGATCCTTTTCAGACGCTCAGGACTCTTGGCCATACTTAGGTCCCAAGATTTCCTCCTAGGTTTTCTTCTGAAAGTTGGATGTAGAGATTTATCCATTTTATTTATCTTTTTAAATAACCAACTTTTGATTTTATTGACTTTCTTTCCTAGATTTCTGTTTTCTACTTCATGGATTCCTTCTCTTTAATATTTCTTTTTTTTTTTTTTTAATGTTTTACTTATTTTTGAGAGAGAGAGAGAGAGCACATGTGAGTGGGGGAAGGGCAGAGAGAGAAGAGTACAGAGGATCTGAAGTGGGCTCTGTGCTGACAGCAGTGAGTCCAACGTGGGGCTGGAGCCCATGAACCAGGAAATCATAACCTGAGTCAAAACCAAGAGACACTGAACTAACTGAGCCACCCAGGTGCCCCTCTTTGATATTTGTTATCGTGCCTTTGCGCTTAACTTGTTCTCCTTTTCAAGTTTCTGCATGTGCAACCAGAGATCATTATTCTCTAGCATTCTTTTCTATTACAGGCTTTTACTGCTGTGATTTCTAAGCACTACTTCAGCATTAGCCTCCAATTTTTATGGTTTTCTTTCTCATACATTCTAATTTCCTTTTTGAATTCTTTGTTGACCATGGATTATTTGCAACTGTGTTATTTAGTTTCAAAGTATTTGGGGGGAATTTCCAGGTATTTTTTTCTGTTTTGATTTCAGATTTAATTCCTTTGTGGTCAAAAGACATTCTTTTTATTATTTGAATCCTTTTAAGTTTACTGAGTTTGTTTTGGGGCCTGGGGTATAGTTTATCTGGATACATGTTCCACGTGCAGTAGGAAAGAATGTACATTCTGCTGTTGGTAGGTGGAGTCTTCTATGAACACCAGCTGGGGCAAGTTGATCGACTCTGTTGTTCAAGTTTTCCATGATGTTCCCTGATGTTCATTCTACTTTTTCCATCCATTTTGAGCAAAGGGTATTGAAATCTGCAACTAGAAGTATGAATTTGCCTGTTGGGTTTAATCTCTCTTAAGGGTGACCTATGCTGCCTGGGGTCCAACTCTGAACTCTATTGTTTTGTATGTTTCATCTGGCTGTTCTGGGGATGAAGGGGGTGTGTGTGTGTGTGTGTGTGTGTGTGTGTGTGTATAACCTAGCCTCTGTTACTCCCTCTTGGCCAGCAGGGGAAGTACTTGTTTCTCTTTTCAAACTACCTTTTCTCTGGCTCATGTTTGAGTCTCCTTTTTCAGAAACATTCCCTGGGTCTTCTCCTGCTATTCAGAACCAAGTTCCAAGAAATATTAATCTATCACTGCTGTTTTGTTTCCTTACCATCCACCAATCCTTCAAAACTCTGGCTTCATTTTTCATTTTTTTTTCCAATTTGTCAGATGCAATGGGCTCTTCTCCGAATTTGGTCTCCCTGAGTTCTTGACTGGTCCAACTCCAGGGACCTCTTGCTTCTTGACACTCTCTCCTCCGTGGGCCTCCTCTCTGCAGTTTTCCCCTTTGCTGACTGCAGCTTTTTATTCCCTTTGCTCCCTTCCCCCACCTCCACCTGTTCTCTCCTCCACATTATCACCCTTTATCCTCTCTAATTTGCAATTCTGTTTAGGTCTCTTTGTGGCTTCAAATCCTTTGCCCCAAGCACAGGGGAACCAGGAGCCAGACTGCTGCCGGCTCTTTGGCCCTTGCTGAAGAACCACTGCACCGTCAGAGCAAAGCGTTTTAAGGATAGGCTTGTCGCTTCAGGCATCCGGTCTCTACCCCAGTGCCATGGTGGGGAGGGAGAGCCCTTCCCAGTTTCTCCAGACAGTTGGGAGGGGAGGCTTTTGGAAAGGCCTGTGAGGGAGACAGGTACCAGTTTGAGGGTGAGGTGAAGCTGGGTTGAATCTTGCCACAAGGGATGGGATCTGTATCGTGTGTGTCTCATCCGTTCACCCCTGACACCTAGCACGGAGCCCAAAGCGTTCAGTGTTAGAGGTGTGCAAGGGATGGGTTTGCTACTCCATCTGTGAGCGGTTATCCAACATGGCCTCCAGATGGCGATCAGACTCAGCTGTCCTGCCTGTAAGGGGCTGAAACACGTACAGGACAAGTTCCTCCCTGGAAGAGAGGGAGCATTGCAGCATTGGGTCCTTCTCCAAGCACCCTGTGGCTCAGCGGCCACGAGAAGTGGCACCCGGCCACTGTAGTTACATGCTTCCTGCATCTCAGTCTCCTCCATTCAACTGTAAACTCCAAGCCCATCTGCCCCATTTGCGTCTGAATCCCCAGAGCCTATTGTGGAGCCTGACAAAGAATAGGTGCTTAGTATTTGCTGAATGAATACATAAAGCATAGGTGGTTATTCACAACTAGCTAAAATATCTTCCTGGTAAAAATATTGCACAAAGTACAGAAAACTAGGCAATCTCCCATTTTTCTTGTATGTGTGTACACACACACACACACACACAGAAATATAATTCACAGCAGTAAAGCTCCAGGTTTATAGAATAAGCCCCACTTCCTGTCTTCCAGGATATTTCTTGGTTTTAAATTCTGGATTGGAAGCAGGGCTATGTGTTGACCTCCTGATAATTTCTAAAGATCTCACTCCATGGGGCACCTGAGTGGTTCAGTCAGTTAAGCAAGCATCTGACTTTGCTCAGGTCATAATCTCATGGTCCGTGGGTTCAATCCCCACGGCTCTGTGCTGACAGCTCAGTCTGGAGCCAGCTTCGGATTCTGTGACTCCCTCTCTCTCTGCCCCTCCCCTGCTCACACTGTGTCTCTCTCTCTCTCAAAAATAAACATTAAAAAAAAAATTAAAGATCTCACTCTAGTGTAGTAAAGGCACCCAGTCTTCCACACTGTGTATGTACACATATATTTATGCATGTGTTTCTATGCATGTGTAAAATACAAAGTTATATAATTATTCATTATACACATTATGACAGTATTTAATAATGTTGCTTTCAAAATAAACATTTCTGGGGCGCCTGGGTGGCTCAGTCGGTTAAGCGTCCGACTTCAGCTCAGGTCACGATCTGGAGGTCCATGAGTTTGAGCCCCGCGTCGGGCTCTGGGCTGATGGCTCAGAGCCTGGAGCCTGCTTCCGATTCTGTGTCTCCCTCTCTCTGTGCCCCTCCCCCGTTCATGCTCTGTCTCTCTCTGTCTCAAAAATAAATAAACGTTAAAAAAAAATTTTTTTTAAAAACAAAAACAAAATAAACATTTCACCTTTACAATCTCTTGTAATATTTTGAAGCCAAAATTCAAGTCTCGAACTTTTTTGTAGACTTTTGACAAGGCTGTGGGAGCTGGAAGCGTGCCACCCGTGTGGATAAAGGCCTCTGATCTGCAATTCCAGTCTGTCACGCCCTAGCGATTATTGAGGGAGCTCCTGCTGAGGAACAGAAACCCAGAAACCACTTGAGGTCCTGGGGAAATAGAGGCAAATAGAATAAGAGCTCACAGTGCAACAGAGGACAAATTCTCAGCTCATTCGCAGACAGCACAATTAGTTCTCTGCTGATCCAGGGGTGTGACAACCAGAGTGGGGAAGGCACTGGAAAAGAATCCTGGAATGCAAAGCCACGGAGTTTGGACTTTTTGTGCAGATAAGGGAAACCCTGGAGGGCTTTTAAGGCAATGAGTGAAAGGATGATAGCTGCATTGTACGATTTGCTTGCGGCGTGGAGGATTCAGATGAGGTCTCTCGCACTCTGTTCGCGTTCCTTTGAGGTGATTCAGCTGTGGGATCTGGCACCCCACCCCAACGTCAGCCAGAATGTCTCCACTTTCATCCAGTTTGCACACTGGGGTTTCGCATACATTTTTCATTCGGGAAATGTAGGATATAAAAGCAGTCTATCCTATCCATCTCTGTAACCCAACACCTACTAGCATATGCTGACTGTTCAAACAATCTTTCTCAAATGAGTGATGGATCCCAATTTTGTCTGTGAGGAAGGTGATGCTCTGGGAAGTCCCGCCTCGCCCAGTGTTGCACTGCTCAGGAGAGTATGCTCCAGGACGAGATTGCTAGCTCTCAAAGAAGACTTTTCCACAGAGTTGCTCAATAAGTAAGTCCAGGAATCTACAAGTCCCCCTTATTCAAGACAGTGTGTCCTTGGCCAGTGAACACATTAGAACAGAAACCAGAAAACATCTTTTAATGAAGCTTCCGGGCCTTTGAGGGAGTCATGATCAGTCACTTCTTTGTTGCTCCTATCTCAAAGGGAAGTGCATACCCCATTGTTCTGAGCCCTCCCTCTGTGATGAGGTCCCACTCTGGTCCTGAGGGGTCCTGTTCTGCTCTAAGCAGTCCATTTGCTAGCAACCTCTTGGATTCGATCCTTTAATAGAAAATTGTGAGCTAGGGGCGCCTGGGTGGCTCAGTCGATTAAGCGTCTGACTTCGGCTCAGGTCGTGATCTCACAGTCCGTGAGTTCGAGCCCCGCGTCGGGCTCTGTGCTGACAGCTCAGAGCCTGGAAACTGTTTCAGATTCTGTGTCTCCCTCTCTGACCCTCCGCCATTCATGCTCTGTCTCTCTCTGTCTCAGAAATAAATAAACATTAGAAAATTAATGTGAGCTCATCTAAGAGATACTTACATGTCCAGAATGCCGGCAGTTTCAGGAAATAGAGGACTTCAGATGCTACTAACCTGTGTGGCTAAGTGAAGCACAATCTCTGTGCCTCCGATACACTGAAGGACTACCATCTCTTTCTTTCAGGAAGGCCTGGGATGGGGTCCATTTGTAAGTTCTCATACGAGTACATGCTCCCCTGTATTCTGTCTTTAAAGGAAGAAGATTTATTAAAGAAAAGCAACACAGTGCTAGACAGATATTATTAGAAACATTTTTATTTAAAGTCAGACAATAGAAAGGTATGACAGGAAAAAATTACAGAAACTTGCAACAACAGAAGGTAAGTTGGAAAGTTATTAGTAAATGAAAAGAAATAATATTCCTGATTTTACCAAATGATTTGTTAGTCTTTAAGTAGAATAATTAATCAGTTTAGCAAAATACACCCTGCTGGTATCTTTTGAACACACAGTATGGTTAATTTACTAAATTGGTATCTACTAAAACCTTGTAAAGTAAAACAGTCAAGGCAGCATTTCCCCAACATTTGAGATACAACTGGGGGAAATTAAATAATAACATTAGAAATTTTTGTTTTGTTTTAAAATCCCACCTCATTCTGAATAGGTTGAACCTGTGTTTTGGCCCACAGATGGTACTTGGATACCTGATAAAAAATGGATGATCATAAGTCTGAACACAGACTGCTTCTCCCCCACCCCAATCCCAAACCCCGCCTCCAAACACAGACACACACTGAATCCTAGGACACAAGTGCCATCAATGCCTTAGTCATGTGCAAGCATAGAAGCCCTGGACTAAAAACAAAAGGACCTGGGCCGCGGAAACCTGGATCTACACTGAGCCCTTTCTGAATCCTGGGTGGGGGAGCCGTGGATTTAGGGTCAGGAATGTAAAATTCTTCTTGAAACTTTGGCAAGTATACAAATGACTATTTCTTGATTGTCACTTTTATAAGGAAATATCATTCTACCTTCTGAAAAGATATTCTCCTATCTTATTTGACTTCCCTCTCAAACAAATGGAAGGCAAACTTCTGTAAAACAGAGGTGGACGAAAACCTCTAGTAACAATGATTAGTTCATTATTTTTCACTTTCTCTATTTAAAAAGCATATAAAACGTATAGTCTATCGCTGACAACTAATATGAAAATATTGCTCATAATGGAGGTCTGGGAATAACATGGCTAGTTGTTTTTGGGGGGAGGCTCTATATATTTAATTGTTTTACAATAAACTATGTATCAGACCTCTGACAAAATAGTATTAGCTAATGCAAATTTTACTGCCCCTCTTAACCTTAATACCCTCACAGAGGTATTAAAATCAGTAATGAGCAAAAGAAGTGTGGGGTCTGATAATTCGGAGCTAATATTTTTCTAAAATGCTATATTAGCTATATATTAACTTCTCCTGACAAATTTAAAGTTTTAAAGACAAGAGATTCAAGGAAAAACAAGGCTATAAAATACATAGAGAAATAGATTTTCTCTATGCCCACAATGATTTTGCCCACTGCAACACATGATTGTTCTATTCCAAAGGGTAATGAAGGGTATTAAGCAACATGCAGGACCCAATATAGAGTCCAATTCATGACATTAAAGGATAAATTACCTTTCGAGGTGTTGGGATAAAGAAAAATTTTAATGTTATTGGAATTTCACCAGGTGGGGCATAACTTCGTAATTGTGGTTGATATTTTGAGAACAGGAAGAGAGAAATTAGACAAATATATTGTAAAATAAAAAGAGGTCTCTGATTCTGCAGTTCTTTCTGGTTACAGAAAGAATCCTTCATAGATCTACAGGAATAAATAATTGACCAATTCAAATTTCTACCATGAAGTAGTAAAGTTAACTTATAAAACTGGAGGGCTCTTGGAGTTATGAATTATTGTAGAAACGTTAAGCTGCCATAACCCTACCTTTACATTGTTTGGTTGGGAGATGGGAAGGGGAAACAAAAAAGAGAAGGTAGGTACCTTGTGTCCACTGAAGGAGGTATACTTTATGAATTGTACTCTTGGACACAACCATGGAGTGGCTCTGCCACATGAAAATCTAAACTTGGATGGATATTGGGAAGCAATTAACAAAGCACCTACCTGTGTGCCTAGAACTAGGCTTGTTGCTGTGGGGAAACAGCAAAGTAGGGAGGCACATACCGGTCTTGCCTCCAAAAGCATAAAATACAATTTAAAATGTGCTTTTTATTTCTTATTTAAAAATTAGAAATTCTAAATGTTATGTTGATGTTAACCTAAAGTCCTTTCTTAGGTCTGTATCCTTTCCAAGAAAAGAAGGTTAATACAGGCTTTGTTACAACTGGCAGATACTGCTGATAAACAACATACTCAAAACAAAACCCCAGCAAAAACAAACAAAACAAAACAAAAGCCCAGCAATTTGGTGATTGGTAGCTACTGAAACTGGGTCTGTAAATCACATTAAACACTTTGGGTAAAGACATTCCATAAATGCTAAACAATAAACACACACGTGAGGAAAACAGCTCTAGACACTCAAGCCCTGTTTGGTTACATTTTGTTAAAGCTTACATTTCCTAAACTAAGCCTTATTTAAACTAAGTTTACTAACGACTTACATACCCTACTAGACTTAATTTTGACCATAATGTGATCAAACACTGCCAACCCATTTCTGAAAAGATAATTACAGCTCTTCATTTTGGATATTCACAAAAAGCCCAATTACTGAAATGTGCAGGGGCCCTATCAGCCGACCCCGTGACTGCACACAACCCCTCCAAGTTACAGCCTTGAGCGCAGACCACCCCTCTGAGACACAGCCCTTACGCCCAGAAGGGTGAACTCGGGGAGAACATCTCCACCTTAAGACTCTGTGTTGTGCAACTGGAAGGATTTTGACAAGACCTCACATTTAGGTCCCTAGGAAGTGCCAAACTTTAAATTGCCATGAACAAAGGAAAATGACACCTTTATCAAGCAAGTGGGCACTCAGAAATACCTCTGTGTCATGTGCTTGCAGAAATACATACTAAGAAATGGGAGTAAACATCTCTGTTGTTTCTAAGGCCAATGGCTGTTACAATGAATAAATGGGCCACTTTGCCCACAGCACACATGCTATAATTGAAGCAAATACACCATGCAATATGGACTGTCAGCATTTTTAACCCTCTATCAATATCCAACTTGTACAAAATGGGCAGAGCGATCAGATCTTGAATAGACACTACAAGTCCATAAAGCTCTAAAATACGAAAGTCCTATGTCTTACTAACACACAAAACGTTAAGGGGGAGTTGCTAACTTCATGGGTTAATATTCTGCAAAATAACTTCTTACACAATTCTATTGTGTCTTTAATGTATATCATCTGAAATTTCATAAAACTGGTAAACCACACAAACCGTGTTACTTTGGAATTTGTACAGCTAAATGCACCCTAGTGGAAGTATAATTATTATGTTTGCAAAAGTTATAAACCAATTTTACATTTTAAAATGCTTTAAAATAATAATTCATTCACTATATCAAATCTATGAGCAGTCAAAATTATACCCATTTCACAGATAAGGAACTGGACATTGAGAAAAAAAAATCCATATATCAATTTAGAACAATATGAATTCATGGTCCTTAAACCCCCTAGCCCTCTTAAGTTCTCCTTTCCTTCTCTCTCTTCTAATTAATTCAGCAAAGCGGCTTATATGTAAGCTTATGCAGGATTTCTTTACTAATCAACTATTCTTCCACTCTTAAAATAAGTAGGACTAGCAAGGAAAACTACTATTTAAAATCCTTATGGCAAGTTAAAAAGACAAATAGAAACCTAAGCAAATCTAATCTCCTACTTAGGCTGTTTTGCTTGCACCCTAATTCTGGGGTTTGGTACATAGAGCTGGGTAACAGAGGGTCCCTACAGAAGCAGACCTAATTGATGAAGCAGAATTTGGTATCACTCCAATATTTGGTTTTCTTTCAGGGTTCAGAATGAGGTCCTAACTGGGAAAGCTCCAGAGACAGGAGTTTTGGGCAAAGACTAAACAAGATATGGGAAAGTAGTTGCCCAATCTAAATTATGGTCACCTGGGTATTCCAATGTAACACCCTGATATGATATATCCCATTCCACTCAACATCACAGTAAATAGGGATAAACCTTCTGCCACAAACCAGTATGAATAGTTAAGTTACATCTCAGTCAGTGAGTCTCATCCAGACTCTTTTAGGACACAAGTTACCTCTGTTATCTGTAAATGTTTGGCTTGTAAGAATAGGGACATAAAGTACTTTCCAGTGTGCTGGTGTAAATCAACTTACATGGATTCTAACAAACACCGATTCATCTTAAAGGAGGTTATTCATCAGCGGAAATGGGTTATTAGATTTTGGTGAGAAAAAGGAAAAAATAAGATTAAGATAATCTAAGTTGACAGGATACGATAGGATATCCCTTAAGCTAAAGTTATCTCAATTAAAAAAGACCACAAATTAAAATCATTATTTTAAACATAAATATAAAATTTTCATATAAAATATATTGTTAAATTTTAAACTAAGTCCACACTTTCTTATAAAATAGCCTATAGGACACTAGCTGAGATAATAGGGGCTCAAAAATACTGATCAAGTGAACATTGTAACTTGCATTAATGATATTTAAACCTTACTTTTTAATTAATAGTTCAACATCTCTTGGGAAAAAGGATCTTCTGTTAAGAATTTGGATTCTATTTTGATCTTTAACAAGCCAAATTATCTTTTTTGTATGATATTTAAAATATAAATAGCATTACTTAATATAATTATAAAATACACAAGGGAATTAGAGATTTGCTAAAATTATCCATTTAATTACTAAAATTCAGCAATTTTACTGATTTTTTCCCTGAAAAAGGAGTATTACATATATGTATGTGTGTATAATAAAGTTCATGTGGATAGGAAACCAGAAAATATTTTCTATGGTGGCTTTAAAGTACATTTTTAAACAAAAATGTTATCCAGAGCCATGTTAGGCAACAATGTAACCAAAGTATAAATAGTAGAAATTCACATCTCCTCAAACAACTGTCCTTCCACTTAGAACACAATGAACTTCTTGGGTAAGCAGAGTTGTTGTTCACTTAGCTGCAACTCCATTTAAGCATGGAATCAAAGCAAAACAAAACAAAAAAAAGTGAAGAAGTGAATAGAAAACATATGCATTAATAGTTAACATATGCTATCTAAGTGTTAGGTTCCTACAGAAATATTTTGCTATATGTTTTTAAAATCACTTTTCAGGGGTAGCTGTTTTCATCCAAGGATCAAATGATTTCCCCCACTTTCATTATCTTTTATAATGAAATGCTCTGTTTTCAAGTTACTTATTGGAGTTGTTACCAACAAACACTGTCACACACATCCAGTTCAAGATATGAATATTAGTGTAATACTTAGTTTCTGTTATAAATAATATATGTATAAAACAAATAGGGCTGCCATTACTTATATACTGCAATAAATACACAAGAATGAATACAAATTAGTTTTCATACAAATACAATTTCTAACCAACTTAGGAGATTTCCAATCTATGAGGACATTAAATACTGTAAATACCAGGCAGTCTCCTCTGTTACAGAATGCCAGTCAGGAGAGATCTGAAAGAGATTCTTTATTGGTAGCCATATACAGTTGATTATACCATCTCTGTGTTTTCTTGCTATTTAAGAAAAAATATAGAACCTGGACATTTAAAACATTATCAATGCAATAATCACTACAGACTGTCACTGGATCTATTAAAATTTTGTTAAAAATTACCAAAGTCATGATGAATACAATTATTGCAGCTACATCATTTGAAAAAGTAATATAAATTATGCTGCTGAAGACAAAAAACATTGAAACACATAAACATCACAATGTAACACAGCAATAACTCATAACTATTTAATATGAAAAACTAAAAAGTTATGTTAGAGAACTTGGGAATTTTCCACTTTAGCAAAAACAATCTATGTATCTCCAACTTCTATGATACAGTATACAATAAAATACTTTTAAAAGATAGGACATTCAAATGCTTCATTTACACAAATAATATTGCCAATACTAATAAAAGTGATGCCCTTAAACATGAACTGCTCTGCTAATTGTGATTTTAAAAATGTTGTCTTTACTTAATTTTACATTTTAGTTAGCAGTTAGCATTACATATTAATCAGTTCTGGGTTGACAAATAGAGAAGATCCTAGTCAAAATACTGTTGCTCAAAAGTAATGTACATCATATTGCTTGAAACTAACAACCATATAAAAGTGGTAATCGTTTATCTAAACATTGATTATGAAAGACAACTGGCATATATTTGGGCAGAGTGTTGAGTTCATGATGGTTTATTTACGATAAAAGTACTTCTACCGAAGCTAACATGATAGATAAGTTTCTATGTCAATTACTACAGTCTCTTAAAGTTATAAAAATATTATATAAAATACCACAGGCTTTAGAGGATATAACTTCATGTGGTTCTGATACTAGCAGCTGAAAAGTATTTATAATTTAAAAATAAATAAACTATAGAGGTAAACCAGTTACAAAACAGCAGAGGACTGCAATAGTCACAAGAGTGAAAAGAACCGCTTAATTACACAATAGCTAACAAAATGGTGAAGCAGTTGGATCAAAAGTTTTAAAAACCTCTTTCAGAGATTTGTCATCTGGTTCTTTACCGGGATCATTTTCTGGGGTGGGACTCATCTGTCCTGGCTGTCTTGACTGCCTTGGATCGCTGTACTGGGGTCTAATTAAGCCTGTTAATGCCTGAATAGGAAGACTGTGCACTGCTGGGACCTGAACCACACCAGAACTCCTGAGATTATCTGCCTGTGGGTCAACTGGCCCATCAACAGTGACTTCCACGTTCGGACTGGTTTTCTGTGGCGGGATTGCCTCTCCGGGAGAAGGTTCATTTTTGTCACTACTTTTTAAACTACCACTTTTTTTCTGGTTCTCTGCATTTTCTGTTGCTAGCTCTGATGTAGATGATGAACCATGCTCCCTAGGGTCATACAAACTAATGCCACTAAGAACTGAACTTGGAGTTCCCAGTGGAAGGCCAGCTGAAGAGGAGAGTTTAGGGGCATATGGAGGCAAGGCCCCGGGACTAGAATTGCTAGTTATTGCCCCTGAGGGCTGTGATGAACCAGGGTTTGATCTGGTTAAGTGAGGGGCACTCTTTAATGTATGTGAATCCTTTGTAACTGCCTGATGAGACTCTGTACCATGCTGTCTATGAAGTCTAGGATCAAAATTTTTTTGTAGCCTAGGATCTCCTAACTTACTTCCTGAACTATGTAAGTCCCCAAATTGTTCTAGGTAGCCTTCTCTGTTTGTTGTGTTAATTTTGGCTTTGGCTGCTAATTTTGAATCAATGGGCACGGTGTTTTGATGAAGATCGCTTTTTGTATTCCATAACCTATTGAGCCTCTGGTCAGCTATAAGAGGGGGTAGAGGTAAATTGATTGAAGATACTGGGTCAGGTTTAGGTAAGGGGACTGGAAGTAAGTCTTCGGGAGCCCACACGATGTGTTTTGCAAAGTTGGGTTTGGTTAGGATAATATCCATTTTAATGTGACTGAACTGTCTCAGTTGTGACCTTGGATCCTGGAGGATTATACCAGGGGAAGAATCCAAAGGTATTAAGAAAGCTTTTTCTCTCAATTCTCTTTCTGTATCTTCATCATCATCATCTCCTCTTTTGTGTTTGACAGAGCCAGCGTTTGCATGGTGTGAATCAAACTTTGTTCCACCAACGGAAGATCCTGTGTGACTACTTCCATTCCCTCTTAATTTTCTGGGATCCCATGCAAGTCTAAGAT
>NW_026057579.1:3535153-3637005 GCF_023721935.1 Panthera uncia
TAGACAGAAGGAATATTTCTTAGCTCAAAGAAAGAGGCAAGTAAGAATGTTACATTTTTAAGTAAGTATTGGTTGAATGTGCTTTTCTATATCAGAACGTGTTTTTAAGAAGCAGTTTATTCCATATTATCTCCAAGTGAAAACACCAATACATGCATCTTGCTTTCATTTTCAGCTCACAGTCTTAACTGCCACTCACTATCACCTGTTCTAAAACTTACTCGAGATATTTTGAAAAATACAGAAAAGTACAAAACTAAGTAAGAATCACCTCTAATCCCACCACCCAAAGATAAATTTTTCTTTATTAGTTCTCTCCTAGTCTAGGCATACACAAAACTTTTTTAATACATAATGAAATTAAAATTATACTATATAAACATACAACTTTTCAATTTCTGATTGATTACTGGTGGCATATAAAAAGACCTTTAGGTTTTGACTATTGTTCTTCTTTCTGGATATCTTACTAATTTAACTACTATTTCTAATAGTTTTGGCAGTTGGTTCCTTCAGGATTACTGAGGAAAACTGCCCAAATAATGGCCTGTCTCTCCAGGCCATTTTATATCTTTATATCTATTATATCTTTCTCTTTTTGCATTGATGAGGATCTGATCTACAGTATTAGCCAACAGTGCACATACCTGTCTTCTTCTTGACCTTAATAGAAATAATTTTAATGGTTCACATTAACTATGATGTTTCTTATAGAGTTCTTGTTCCTCATTTGCTGACATCTCACTGTTAGGGATCCCTGAGTATTCAGGGTTAAAAGAACAATCAACAATAGGACTTAAGGCCCACCCAGGTGCACAGACCCTGCGGTGTGGGTAGCAAGGCTGGAATGGTGGTGTTAGAAAATGCAGATCTGGATCCAGCTTATCCAAAGATGTTCCTCTACTAGCCCAAGGAAATATTTCTCTAAAAGAACTAAATATTCTTAAGCCATGCTAATGCCACTATCTGAAGGTGTTATCAGTATCCATGCAGCCTCCTAACAAATTGGGAGAAATATCAATTCATCCACCTGGCAGTGCCCTTCCGGATGGATTACTGTGTGGAGAGGTTTCTGAAGCTATGTTAAGGATTCCAAAGAGAAAAGCGTGGATGGCATGCAGTGGAGGGTGGGGACAAAGAGAAAGTAGGAAGTAGCAACTGGGGTGAATGCCAGGTATCTGCTATCTCTACTTAAGTTTAATTATATGATTACCGTGGAATACAAGTTAGTTTCTTAATAAGAATTTTTAGGAGCAAAAATGATATCACTAAAAAAAATTTTAACTTACTTCTTCCCAATCTTATGTGCTAAATCCACAGTAGGTTTCACAACGATTTCAAAAAGAGATGGGATTTTTTTGAAATCATCAGAGAGATCTGTCTGAAAATCATCTTCCGGATCAGAAAAGGGAAAATGCTCTGGAGGGGTTGGCAGAAGCCCAACTCCTGGAGGTGGTTTGGGAAGAGGAGTTATGCCCCGTTTTCTAAGTTCTTCTAATTCTCTTTCATCTTCATTTGTGGCTTCTTCTTCAGTGTTCAACACCTAAAAATAATTGGCAAAGATTACTATTTCAACACAAGCTTTCTTCCTTACATTTAACATTTTTTTCAATGTTTATTTTTGAAAGAGAGTCAGAGAGAGAGAAAGAAAGACAGGGACGAGTGCAAATGAGGGAGGGGCAGAGAGAGAAGGACAGAGAATCCAAAACAGGCTCTATGCTGACAGCAAGAGAGCCAACATGGGGATTGAACTCACAAACCATGAGGTCATGACCCCAGCCAAAGGTGGATGCTCAACCGACTGAGCCACCCAGGCACCCCTCTTCCTTACATTTAAAAACTGTGAACACTTTAATAAGCTAGTTTTGATATTAGAAAATTATCATTTTAAAGTTAAAATGGATCAGAGAGAGAAAACTCATTTTTGATAATGAGATTCAAAATGGTAAAGGATATTTCTCAAAGTACATTAGCTTTTTAATGGCAGAACAAGAGTAAGAAAAGATTCTTAATTCCTAGCCCAATATTTCTGCTTTTCTAACACACTACATTAAAAAAAATTTTTTTTAATATTTACTTTTGAGAGAGACAGAGACACAGACAGAGCATGAGCAGAAGAGGGCAGAGAGAGAGGGAGACACAGAATCCGAAGCCGGCTCCAGGCTCTGAGTTGTCAGCACAGGGCCCGATGCGGGGCTTGAAACCACAGACCGTGAGATCATGACCTGAGCCAACGTCGGACACTTAACTGAATGAGCCACCCAGGCGCCCCTTTAGCACACTACGTTAATGGATTAAAACCTAAAATAGCAAACCCTTGATTTCTCAGGAGGGTTTTATGAAATGTAATTTGTAAAACATGATTCAAGTCAAATGAATTTGTGGTGAGACCTAACAAATAACTGAAGTGCAAAAGACAGTACTTACTTTGTCCAAAAGTTTCTTTGTTTCTTTAGTCAGATCATCATGGGAAAATTTACAATTGTCTCCTTGGTAACATTTCGCTCCACTGTGATAGAACTTACATGGGAATTCATGTAAATAAAAATATTAAGGAATAAACCAAGTAAAATCAAACCCCAATATTTTTAAACCACAAAACATAACTGTGCTGAGTCAATCATATCATACTAAATTTTCTACAATCATGTCAGATTAGACAACTTATTTTTTTATTTTAAGATTAAGTATTTTAATTAGGCAGCAAACATTCAAAAATTTTAAATCTTTCTTACTATATTAAACTAGAAATTTTTTAAAGAAAAAATACTTACAATTGTAATAGCAAATACTATAGTATTCTAGTTATGTAAGTCCTGTAATTTTCCATAATAAAAATATTATATAAAACAAATTTTGTAGCAAGAGCTTATATCTATGAAGAAAACAAAAGGGCTTGATATGTCATGTTAAAGTCAAATATCCCAACATGAAAACTATAAGCAAATCATTCTCATGATTTTGGAGACAAACCTCAAACTTCTAAAGAAAATATTAAATCCATTAAGTTTATTAAAAAAATATACCATTTGTGTTTATGTTCAGGGAATTCCTGAGTGGTTTTAGCATATTTATTACTATAATCATTACATTGACAAGATCAAGAGAGAGAAATCATATGATCATCTCAGCAGATACAAAAGGCAACTGCTAAAATTCAAAATCTTTTTTTGACTTAAAAATAAAAACCTCTCAGTAAAATAAGAACACAGTTACTTAACTTGATTTAAAAAATCTTAGGGACACCTCAGTTGGTTAAGTGTCCAACTTCGGCTCAAGTCATGATCTCACAGTCTGTGAGTTTGAGCCTGCATCAGGCTCTGTGCTGACAGCTCAGAGCCTGGAGCCTGCTTTGGATTCTGTGTCTTCCTCTCTCTGCCCCTCTCCTGCTCTCTGTCTCTCTCTTTCTCTCAAAAATAAATAAACATAAAAAAAATGTATCTTAGAACTATAGTCACAAGGGGTGCCTGGCTGACTCAGTCGATGGAGTATGGGTACCTCAATCTCAGGGTTCTATTGTTGAGCCCCACATTAGGTGTTAGAATTCACTTAAAAATAAAATCTTAAAAACAAAAACAAACAAATAAAAACCTACAGCCACAAGCCAAAGCAAAAAAGCACTATCATTAAAACATGTATTATGTCTGTCACAATCACTACTGTTGAACATCATGCTGGAAGTGTAGCCAATATAATGAAAATTAAGAAGCTTAAATGTGATAAAAGAAGTAGTTATTATTATTTACAGATGACATAACCCTATGGGGAAAATGTAAGAATAGGCTGAAAGCTTTTATTTCAATAAGGTGTTTGGTTTCTAAAGAAATATGCCAAATCTTAAAAAGATTTCCTTTTCTTGAGTAAGTCAAATTTATTATAACATTTTGATAGAGAAAGGAGGATTATTTGCCCTACTACATATCAAATACACTATTAGAGAGGGGAAAAATCAAACAACACAATGTGTAATAGTAGTATAGAGGTAGATCTGGTCAAGATGCCATTTTAAATCAGTGAAGATGAGACAATAAGTGTAACCATCTGGAAAAAAAATAAGGTCCTTACTGCACATCACACATTAAAAAATAATCCATATCAACTAAAGGTATAAATATTAAATTAAAAAAAATACAACCTTAACAACCATAGCTGGATCACGTTTTTGTAAAAACTTATGTGTAAAAATATATACATATATACATCCAGTCATACACACATACCTCAGCATGGAAAAAAAATCTTGAAGGCTTCACACCATATTGTTAGCATGGTTATCCATGAAGAGTGAGATTACTTAGGATTAAAAAAAGTCAACTTGAAAATTATCAAACATGTACCAAAGTAGAGAGAAAATGAGCTCCCTCCTGCTGGCCATGTAGGTTCAACAATTTTCATCATTTGGAATTCTGTGAGATCTTTATCACTCCTATACTCTCTTCTCGACTCTCCCCACAAACACTGGAGTATATGAAACACAGCACATTCCAAATACATTACGTCAGAAAATGTTTCCAAATTTATTTCAAATGGATAAGGAATATTTTTCTTAGCAATCACAACCTTACCATCAATCTGAAAAAATTAACGCATTAATTTCATCTGATACTGTCAATACACAAATTTTCCAGACTGTTTGCAAAAAATGTCTTTTTATATAACAGCTTTATTCACATCAGGATCCAAACATGATCCATAAATTGCATCCAGTTAATAGACCTCTCAAATTTCCTTTATTGATCTCTAGAAGTCCTCCTTGATTTTTGTATCATTTGTTAATTTTGCTATTTGTCAATAGATGGTGCTTAAACACTCTGTACTGCATCGTATTAGGAGGCATTTAACGTATAGTTGGCTTTTTTTAGTGAGGTTAAGACCAAGCAGTCAGCCCCAGTGCTGTCAGCCCAATCTACCAATTATAAAGTTGCTCACCAACATTTCACCTAATGAGTTTAGCAGCCATCAGTAATCACTGCCCAGACCAATTAGAAAAGGGTGAATTCACATGTAATTTTGCCAGAGCCTGCCAAGCTCCCATCTATAGGCGTGAACAATTTTGCATTCTTACCACAAAGTTGGAATGTCATCTGTTTTTTCACAGCCTTGCTAACAAACCTTGCTCTCACTTTTAATTTTTGCAAATCTGGAAGCTACAAATGGTATCTCGACATACATTATATTATGAACAGGATGGAGCATCTTTTTATAACATTTTGGGAACATCTGCATTTCTCTATGAAAATTATCTGTATGTCTTGCTCATTTTTCTTTTCAATTTTTAGAAACTCATGTATTAAGGCTGTTATCTCTCTGTAAGTGATGTAAGTTGCAAATAATTTTTCTCATTTTATTATTTATCTTTGGCTACATAGGTCATATTTTTGTCATGCAAGTTTAAAAATTTTTGTGCAAATTTTCAATCTTTTATTGCTTCTGGATTTTAAGTCAGACTTGGGAAAGTTTTCTACTCTTCTGGATTATGAAGGAATCCATTCATAAAAATCATTTGATTTGTATGGTTTCATTTTTTATATTTAGCTCTATGATAAAAAGGGATTTTTTACTTAATTTGTTAATATTATTTTTTGACCTACATAAGACTATTTTAAATTTTAGGTGGAAGAAATAAATGTGAGGATCTGTGAAATATCAGTTTGCTGGCAAGACAGAAATAATCACAGCAAAGCAACACAGACATTAGGGCAAACAGATCCATGGAGCCCAACAGAAAGTCCAGAACAAAACCAAAACATACATGTAAACACTTCATCTACGATGAAGATGGAGTTTCAAATCAGGGAGGAAAGGCTCCATTAGTTATAAATGGTGATGAATAACCAGCAACATAATGGGGGGCAGTTAACATGGAAAGATTCATGAGATTTAGATATAGATAGACACAAAGATATAGATATATATAAATTTTTTTAAAAGAAGAATTATGTATAATGAAATACCAATTTGAGTGGGGACAGGAGTTACAATTTAAATGTATAGATATCCAAAGAGAAATAGGGAAGAATGTACTGTGTTTGTCACTGTGTAATAAGATTTGATGAGACTTCGGTTTTACAATGTTCAATAACTTAATACTTATATTCATAAGTAAAATAATTAAGTCATAGAATAAACAGTTTGCCAACTACTCCTTTAGGAAGTACAGTTGCTTGAAGTACTTATAAGCTGAGTATATTAAATATAAAGTACCTTTAGTTCACAGATTTTCTTTTCCAAAGGGAAGTTATTTTATTTTCCTAGAGAATACCTCAGTTTGCCCTTTCGAAGCACAAAGGCTACCTAGACTTGGTTTATGTAATGTGCCATTTTAAATTTACAACCAAAGTAGCCTGTAGAGGTTGTACCTAGGATTTTTAAAAACCTCAGTAATGTAAATAAATAAATAAATAAATAAATAAATACCTCAGTAATGTTTTACAACCTCAATATTTTGGTTAACATATTTTTAATAAAGGATATTATGCATATAAATGCAGTTCTCTCCTTTGGTACAATATCCTTGTAAATAAAATTTGCAGATCTCTTTTCTCTTCTCCAACTCTGCATCATGATCAAATTTACATTGATCTCCCTGTCACAAAAAAGAAAAGCAAAAAAAGAAGAGAAAAAGAGAAACACTGAATTTTCTCTTGGTATTTCATGGTAGAACTATGGACACATCTTCAGTCTTTAAATAAAGAGCTAATAATAATTCAAGCAATCCCTTGGAATTCTTGCCCAAGACAGTGGATGTGGCCATGTACAGAGGCCGCACAGTGAGCATGGCCTCAGAAGCTACTGCCTGGCTCTACCAGCACTCATCATTTCTAGCTGAGCTACTGTGGTCACTTAATTAATCTCCTGGTTTGGCCATGTTTAAAGTGGGGAAAATATGAGGTGCCTGGGTGGCTCAGTCAGTTAAGTGTCTGACTCTTGGTTCCAGCTCAGGCCATGATCTCATGGTTTGTGAGACTGAACCTGCTTCAGCTCTGTGCTGACAGCACAGAACCTGCTTGGGATTCTCTGTCTCCCTCTCTCTCTCTGCCCCTCCCCTACTCTCTCTCTCTCTCTCAAAAGAAATAAATAAACATTAAAAAAAATAAATAAAGTGGGGAGAATAACAGTAACTACTTCATAGGTTTGCCGTAAAGATTAAAATGTTTAATATTAGTGATCCACTTTGAACAGTACTTGCCACATAGTCAGCATTGTGTGTTTGTTAAATAAAACCTGATTTAACAAAGTATATTACTGTCCCAGAATATAATTAAATGAGCTCTGTGGTACAGTATTTCCATGCAAGATACATTTCAAAGAAATAGCTTTATGACAACTATATGAGAAATGAAAAACCTAACCACCCCCAAAAGACTAAATTTTAAAGATTATTTTGGAAGTTAAAATGACTCATGAGATATCACTATAAATTTACCTTAATACATCTCCCTTCCAGAAAGTATTTACAGATTTGTTTTCCTTTGTGTTCCACTGTGTGCTGATTAATGAATTCCTGAGTCATAACCTTCCATTTTTTCGCTGGTTTATTATACTGCGAGAAAAAAACAATTCATTTGAATACAACATACGAAATATTAAAGGTATTAAAATGGATTGAGAAAGCAGTATAATTACAACCTAAAGTGGCCAAGACTGGACATTCCGATGCTATCATTTATTTGGAGTTATGTTTCCAATACACTGCTTATTGCTACTAGTGGTTCAAATAACCCTATTTCTATTTTAATGAGGATGTACAACTACTTTTTAAAGATAAAAAGCTTGGGGCGCCTGGGTGGCTCAGTCGGTTGAGCAGCCGACCTTGGCTCAGGTCACGATCTCGCGGTCCGTGAGTTCGAGCCCCGCGTTGGGCTCTGGGCTGACAGCTCGGAGCCTGGAGCCTGTTTCGGATTCTGTGTCTCCCTCTCTCTGACCCTCCCCCGTTCATGCTCCGTCTCTCTCTGTCTCAAAAATAAATAAACGTTAAAAAATAAAAAAATAAAAAATAAATAAAGATAAAAAGCTTGAAAATTAACAATAATACTCAGTGTTGGCAAAGGTATGATAAAGTGTGCACTCTCATATTATTCTTGATAGCTATGTTATAAAAGACTTATAATATCCATATTGTTAGACACAGAATTTGTACTTTTCAGGAGTATTCTGAGGGAATCATCAGGGAGGCACACATATATTTATTCACAAAAATAACTACTGCAGAATTACTTACATGATAAAACAACAAACAAACAAAAATCTAGAAATACTCTACACATCCAAGATAAGAAGACCAGTTAAATACCTATCAGTGGTAGACTACTATGTAATCATTAAAAACTGATGAGATGGAGGGGCGCCTGTGTGGCTCAGTTGGTTAAGTGTCTGACATCAGCTCAGGTCATGGTCTCACAGTCTGTGAGTTCGAGCCTCACGTCAGGCTCTGTGCTGACAGCTCAGAGCCTGGAGCCTGCTTCAGATTCTGTGTCTTCCTCTCTCTCTGCCCCTCCCCTGCTCATGCTCTGTCTCTCTCTGTCTCAAAAAATAAATAAAAACATTAAAAAAATTTAAAAAAACTGATGAGATGGAGAGATAATTTGGGGACATAAGAAATGTTCATAGGGGTGTCTGGATGGCTCAGTTGGTTAAGCGTCCCACTCTTAATGTCAGCTTGCATCATGGTATTGCTGTACATGGGATAGAGCCCTGCATTCTCTCTGTACTGGCAGCATGGAGCCTGCTTGGGATTCTCTCTCTCCCTCTTTCTCTGCCCCTTGTGCACTCTCGCTCTCTCTCTCAAAATTGATAGACATTTAAAAAAAGAAAGAAAGAAAATGCACATAATACTTTACTAAGTGAAAAATTGATCCCAATTTTATAATAAAAAAAGACTGAAGAATAAAAAAGAAAAAAGACTAAAAGAATATACCCCCACATTTAAAAGTGTATGTCTTGGGGCGCCTGGGTGGCTCAGTCGGTTAAGTGGCCGGCTTCGGCTCAGGTCATGATCTCACGGTCCGTGAGTTCGAGCCCCGCGTCGGGCTCTGTGCTGACAGCTCAGAGCCTGGAGCCTGTTTCAGATTCTGTGTCTCCCTCTCTCTCTGACCCTCCCCCGTTCATGCTCTGTCTCTCTCTGTCTCAAAAATAAATAAACGTTAAAAAAAAAAAAAAATTAAAAAAAAAAAAGTGTATGTCTCTAGGTGTACTCCAAAAAAAATTAGAAATTTTTTGAATTATTTTTGTACTTCCTTTAAGAAAAAGAGGAAGGATATATTTCCTTTAGCTTTTAAATTAAAAAACAAAACAAAACAGAAAGAAATGTATTGTAGAAAATCTCACAGACCTACATGTTTCCTTAGTTCTCCTTTAACCCCTATTCAACTTTTTTTTTTTGTCCCTATTCAACTTTCGCTAGGAGTACAAGAAGATTGATTTGCTAACAAAAGTATGATGCTTAGCCATGCTAAGGACTTAAGATTCATGAGCTCTATAAAACAACGCTATTTTTCAAACACCCGGTATGCACCATGCTTGGCATACAGTAGGAGCTCAATAGCTACTTGCTCTTATAATTTGATTTGTTTCCCTTTCCCTCAGTTTGCTGGAGATGGAGAACAAAACACAACCTACTGGAAATAGGAAATTTCCAGCAAACACTTGAGGCAAGAGATGGCTAGACTGAAATCTGACCCTCAGCACTTGTATTTGAAATATGCTTTACTGTAGGAATTCTTGGGGGAAAAAAGTACAAAAATACCAAGAAAACAGACAATCCTATAGGTTCTTTAAAAAAATATAAGCATAATCAAATTGCCCCAGGGAAACACAATGAAATTGCTTATACTATACTATGATAGAACCATTTAAACTGTCTTAAATTTATGTAGATTTGACTCACAAACATTTTCTATTTCTAGGTTCACTTAGAACAAGTAGATATAAATGACCAGCTCATATATGCCTTCTCTACAAAGAATGGTGGCTATAATAAAATAGGAAGCCAAGGAGAATGCATTACACAAAATCAATGGGCCAGCTTGAAGAATATAACTCTGAAATTAAAAAGTAAAAAATTAGGTAATCACCAAAAAAACCCCACCCAAACACCCTGAAAAACACACCAAGTTGCACCTATATTTCATTAATAACTCATTCTATGTTACTTTCTAATGATATGCCTCATTGTTGTAATAGAGGATAGTGGTTTTTTCCGTTTTGTTCTTTTTTTTTTTTTTTTTTTTTAAATGTTTATTTATTTTTGAGACAGAGACAGAGCATGAACAGGGGAGGGTCAGAGAGAGAAGGAGGCACAGAATCTGAAACAGGCTCCAGGCTCCGAGCTGTCAGCACAGAGCCCGACGTGGGGCTCGAACTCACGGACTGTGAGATCATGACCTGAGCCGAAGTCGGCCGCTCAACCGACTGAGCCACCCAGGCGCCCCCCGTTTTGTTCTTTAGTTTGGTAAAAAAGTAGAAAGTATCTCAGTATCCATAACTGTAAGAAATCTAATTATAATCATGATATTCCAGAAAATCTAACTTTAACAATAAAATTTTAGGACAAAATAAAGTGCCTAGAAGATCTGATCTTTTACGTCTGAATCTACAGAAGCAACATGAATGTCCTCTACCCTTAAAGATCACTCGTAATGTAAGAGCTGGAAGAATCAGTCATCTAGTTCAGCACCCTCACTGGACAAGTATAGAAACTGAAGATTAGAGAAATTAGTGACTTGCCAAGGGTCATATGGTGAGTGAGCAGGCAGGTTAGATAGAACTCTCTGCACTGTATGACAATTACCTCTAAGAAAACACAATTCAAGAAAAGAGGAAGAGAAAGGAAAAATGGAGGGAGAGAGAGAAAGCTAAACTATCTACTTGGTTATTTTAAAATTTACTCTAGAAGATGTATTACACTGGTATAAGGAAAACAAGCATAAAATATTTTTTAAATATAGAAAGAAGAGGAAATGAAAGGATCTACCAGTAAAATAATATATATTTACAGAAAATTTAACAGCTGTTATAAAGACAAAAAAAATTTAGATGCTTTATGGCTAACAGAATAAATAAGTCTTTCAAATCCATCAAAAATTTGCTTGTTCTGTGACTACCCTTGAGTTTTCAAGACTGTGTGAACATACAAGTATCTGTGAGTTTATCTGGCTTTAGGAAGATCTTACACTCCTTGGAAAGGATGGATCTATATTGGCCACTTTACCATGTTCACTCTATCCTGAATAGGTCTCCCCTAGACTACTCCCAAACATGAGCTACATGCTTGGGCTCTGGCACTCTTCTGGTTGTTTCTGGAATAAGAAGAAATCTCTCTTGACAGCCAATAAACTGAAACAGTTGGTAACATTTTAACCTTAATAAACAAAAGGAAAAAATATTCTAAATCTGATGAATGTAAGAGAAAGAATTTATTCTGATTTTCTATACCATGATAAAGAATCTTTTAGTTACAGTCCAGATCTGTAAACACCAAAATGTCAGTGCTTGGGGTGCCTGGGTGGCTCAGTCAGTTAAGCGTCTAGCAATGGCTCAGGTCATCTCACGGTTTGTGAGTTCAAGCCCTGGGTCAGGCTCTGTGCTCACAGCTCGGGCAGAGCCTGGGGCCTACTTCATATTCTGTGTCTCCCCTCTCTCTGCCCCTCCCCGCTCACGCTCTGTCTCTCTCTCTCAAAAATAAACAAACACTGAAAAACAAAAAACATAAAAAAAATACTATGTCAGTGCTTGAAGGGCTCCTTAGAGTTAATTTAATTCCATACTTTCATTTTACACATTAAGCAAATTGAAACTCAGAGACAGGTAGTAACTTGTTCAAAGCCACACTTTCTTGGAAGCTAATTTTTTTTTCCAGGTATAGCGTGTAGGTATTGGTTATAGGAGAAAACTTACTTTAGAAAGTATTCACATTAATTTAGTCTAGGGAAAGTAGCACATTCTAGGGGAGTCTAGGAAGATGGACAGACAGGTTATAATTACTCAGAAATTTCAAGCTTGTTTCCAAAGCTGCTATTCCATGGAACAGTGAGTGGTTCAATGAATGTTAATAAATGTGGGTGGGATGAAGGAGTGAGCAGGGTTAAGTAAAATTTGAAAACAGTGGATTGAACAAAGTAAAACAGGATTTTTTATATCTAACTTGCAAGGAGCCTTTAATACATTAAAAAAAAATTTTTAATGTTTATTTATTTTTGAGACAGAGAGACAGAGCATGAATGGGGGAGAGGCAGAGAGAGAGGGAGACACAGAATCCGAAGCAGGCTCCAGGCTCTGAGCTGTCAGCACAGAGCCTGACGCGGGGTTAGAACCCATGGACCATGAGATCATGACCTGAGCCGAAGTCGGACGCTCAACCGACTGAGCCACCCAGGTGCCCCAAGGAGCCTTTAATACATTAATGTTAACTGAGAATCCCCAAGAGTAGAGTGGTATGTGTTGGGTTTCACTAATTTACCTGGGCCTGAACTTCTTTTTTTTTTAGCTCATACTTATTAACATCTCCCTAAATAGTGTACTAACGAATACATATTAAGAAATCTATGCCCATTATCTTTAAACCCAGACATCAGAAAACCAAGCATTTTCAAATTACAATACATTGCTATCAGTTTGTTCCCACTCAAGGTTGCAGCTTTTAATAATCTACCCTTGCTCTGTATAATTCAATCAATCTTACTGGAACAGTGACAGAATACTGAAATTGGGCCACTTAATCCAGAGTTGCCAAAAGGCTGAAATGTACATGTTCAGAGTTCAAATCAACACATATTTATTCAATATCTACCAAACACAAGGTACACAAATTCATCTTTCCAACCATTTATATCTCTTTTTCCTCTCTTTCAATGCTTTCAGTTTTACTAAGTTAATTTACCACTACAGTATCTCCCTTCTTATCAGCCCTGCTACATATTAAGCTATTATCATTTTAGTTCCATTTGCATCTGGGGAAAATGACTCCTAGGAAAGGAAAATACAGCAGAGAACTAATAGACCATACATTTTTGTTTTCTGACATACCAATTTTATTTTGAGGTGCTTTCAAACACATCCATTTTATTTCAAGGTGACCTAAATTTGCATCTCTATACTTGTATCATGACTATTAAAACAATTCTTTAATTATTTTTTTAAGAATCTGTTTATACTCATTTGATCTTAGCTAGAGAATTTTCATTTACTAGGAAAGTAGCATTACAATCACAGTGATTTCTCTGCAGCCAAACAGGTTAAAACTAGTACCTCTTGAAAGTCATCCATTCCTGAAAAAATATTAGGCCCTTTATTGGTTCTTCCCCCACGGTCTTTGCGTTTGATTTTCTTCGGCAAACCACGTCCACGACCAACATTAAAAATTTTAACCCTCTGTTCAATACCTAAAAGAGTTAAAATGTACTTCAAATATTACAGAAAAACAACGCAACTGTCAATCTATTAGCTTATAAGGAACAGCATATTTTAAATAGTATATAATATACAGTGCATTCTTTTTCTTTCTCTCTAGATTCAATGAAAAATATTAATTAAGTTTTTCTATTTTACTTTCTGGGTATTGCTTTTCATTTTTTTCTTTTTAAGGGATGTTAATGATAATAAAAAAGCAAGGCACAAGAATACACATGACTAGAGAAGTTAAATCTAGTTTTGTTCTTTTTAATTTTCCTTAGAATAAGAAAACAGTTTTTCAGAGAATTAAACATTATATTCATCCCTAAGGAAGACATTATTGATATTAGCGATTAACTTGACCAAATTTTTCTTTTTTTTTTTTTTAACGTTTATTTATTTTTGAGACAGAGAGAGACAGAGCATGAACGGGGGAGGGTCAGAGAGAGAGGGAGACACAATCTGAAACAGGCTCCAGGCTCTGAGCTCTCAGCATAGAGCCTGACGCGGGGCTCGAACTCACGGACCGTGAGATCATGACCTGAGCCGAAGTCGGACGCTTAACCGACTGAGCCACCCAGGCGCCCCAACCAAATTGAGTTTCTAGTGATAATTTTGAATAGATATCACATATATTTCCAAGTAAAATTTATACTTGTCTTACTTTTTAAAAACTTGGTATTAAAAGTATCTAAAATTACCAAAATTAAATATTAGTATAGAATACAGAGTATTTCTCATTTTACCAAAGTCCCATAGAACTAATATATTTTCTTACGTATTACGTGATCTTAAACCTACAAAACAGCAAATAAATATATGAAAAAAATGTTTTTATCAAAAAGAGTCAAAGAAATTAAAATTTTTAAATAACATCAATTTTCACCTTTTCAAAGAATAGGGTTGGTAGGGATTTGGAGAAATTGGCATTTTCACACACTGGCATGCTGTTAAAAAATTGGTCTATCAACTTTTTGTAAATCAACCTTGGTATGTGGATTAAAATTCTTCAAATATGTGGCTATATCTTTTGACTCAATTCTGCATTTCAGAATTTATTCTTAAAAAGTATTTGTGAAGATGTTTTCTGAGACATGTATAAATATGGTTAATCACAGAATTAAAAAAAAAACCTGGGTGCAACTTAAATGTTAAGTAGCACTTAAATCTCAAGTGGTTACTGTTACACAAACCTAAGACTTTGTTAAACAAATTATCGTATATCTATTTAATTGAATAGAATGCAGACATTAAAAGCTACTTGTTAGCGGAAGAATGAGATATACTTCATAGTTAAGGGAAAAAACAAGTAAAACAGCATGCATAATTTTTTGTTAAAAATAACTGTCAGAAAGATTCTGGAAGAATGTACACCAAATATACTAATGGTCACTGTTTTTGGGTGTAGGGATTCAAATTGCTTTTGTTTTATCTTTGATCTTTGTTGGGTTATTGTTTCCACACACAGAAAAGGTTTTCTGCATTTGGCCATGTATTACTTTCATATTTCAGGGGGAGGAAATGAATGTCAAAAATAAAAGAATACTCAATTCTTTAACAGAGCAAACAGGAAGAACTTGAAAGGGAAAACCCCAGGTGGGAATGGATGAGCGAAACCTCTCTATGTTCCCTTATTCCCCAAGTGGAATGATTCCTGACACCACTATGTCTAGACTTCAGGAACAAACTTACTAATTACAATAGCATATGCACAGGCAAATTCTTTTCCTTTTTAGGTCAGCAAAGCCTGGATACATATTTTTCAAAGGAATTTTGCTAGGAAATCAAGAAAAAATAAAGTCATAAAAATTACCACATTTACTCTTAACTAATTCCTTTTTTCAACAATAATTAAAGTATAGTAACACAGGGTTTGGGTGCTCACTGCTTGACTTCAGCCTCATCTTACTCCAGTTTTCATGAAGCAGACATTGAGTGGACAGTTCTTAAGGTTGATTTGACCCTTATGTGACCCACAGTTTCTGTGGCAACTTGCCATGCTCTCTCCAGGCACCATGTGCCTCAATACAGCAGATGAATTGATGATCACTCCAGAAATTTCTTTAGTTTATGTTCTTATTTCCAATCTTGAAGAATATCCATAATCCTAAGTATAAGTACATTTGCACAGCAAAGATGATCACCATCTTTTAAAGTCTAATAAAAGAATAGCTTCCTAGAATTCTCTCCTTACAGGTCTAAAATATAAAGCAATGCATAGAGTAACAGAAACAACTGAAAAAGGTAGGCTATTTTTTCAGTAAACTGGTATTATACAAGGAAAGGGAAAAAAAGTAATGGGAAAATTGTTTTACATTTTTATATACTTTTAAAATATTAGGGTATCTTTCTAACTCAAATATTAAAATACTATGCAGATTAAAATATTTGTAGATGTTTGTCCTCAAAATCTAAAAATAAAGAAAAAAGAATTCAGGAACCACAGGAATAAGCCGATCTTGAGAAGGGACTGAGAAATTTAAGTTTTTACTCCATTGCTACCTGCTGTAATAAGGTTCCCATATTAAAACACAGCCCGACAATTTCACACTTACCTTGCTGAACTTTCATTCTTTGTTTTTTCCCTGGTTCTTTAGAAAATGATCCTAAAGCAGTCGTTGAGGTTTCTTTAGCTTGTCTGTATTGTTTCAACTGACTGGCAAAATCTTCCTCTGTTTCCTGACTGTAGGTACCAAAGTTGTCATCACTGTAGGTACTGTACTCATCATATTCTTTACTTCTAAATTTTTTGTTATGTTGACTCTTCTTTGATGTCATGTAGCTTCCTGATAAATGTCCATGCTAAGTGAAAATAGACAATAGTTATCAGGATTTTTCAGCTATATAAATGAATCGATAGTAACACAGGACATCTTTTTTCCCCCAGAAATCTGGAGAAAAAAGGGGAAAGACAATTATAGTTCTGACTCTTGGCTAGTACTTGTCTATGACAGTATTTAAAACTAAGTTCAAAAAGCCAAGTGTTACTCTGGTATTATCAAACATTATAATTAATGTTCATAGATCCTTGCTGATGAGTGTGTTTTGTTCCCTTTTTGTTTTCCATGTCCGGTGTCTCAGTATTTGTACACAAAAGTATACTTAAAAATCCACACCATTATACATGAATTCCTTCTCTAAAAAGTTGAAAACATCTTTTGGAAAATATATGGGTACCTGGGTGGCTTAATAGGTTGAGTGTCTGACTCTCGATTTTCGGTCAGGTCATCATCTCACGGTTTGTGGGATAGAGTCCTGTGTCAGGCTCTGCACTGGCAGTGTGGAGCCTGCTTGGGATTCTATCTCTCCCTCTCTCTCTCTGCCCCTCCCCTGCTCACATGTGTTCTCCTCTCTCTTTCAGAATAAATGAACTCAAAAAAAAAGAAAATAAGGAAAATACAGTAAAATAGCTTGAGGTGGGAGAAAATATATATTCTCCTAACATTGTCCCAAATGACAAGTTTAAGCATCTTATACTTAACAAAAAATCTGTGTGTGGAAATTTTAGAAAAAGAATATTCTTATTTCTGAGGCCTAACAAGGATTTCTCTAAAACTTAAAAACATCTAGTGAATAAACTGCTGTTGGAAACTATTTACTATACTATACATGATTAATTTTATTAGTAATTTATTTTACTAAAAGCATATGAAAAATAAGAATACATTTTAATCCTATAGTTTTATTTAATGGTAGTATTCAATTCTACCTCTATTCACTAAAATACTTTTTATTAGTTCTATCATATCTTCTGTCAATCTTTTAAAAGAAAGGAAGAAAAGATGCACGTAATTGCAATTTGAGGATCTAGCAAAAACCGAGGCCATGATTCATCTCCAGCTTAGCACATTTAAAATATAATGCAAAAATACTGCCTACCCTGGCAGATTACCAACATGAAAGTATGTGTTTTTAATAAAACGTAGAGAAATATTAAGATCTCTTCAGTAATTATAAAATAGAAAAAAAATAGTTAAGTAAAAATATCAAATCAATTGGCTCATCAATTTTAAATTTTGAAGACACTGTATTAGATTTCTGATTTGTTTCAAGTAGTATTTTTAAAATTTATAAAAAATTTATAAACTGGTCTCATTTAGCACTTCAGAAATTCAGAAGGGGATTAAGAATTGCAGCCAAGGGGCGCCTGGGTGGCTCGGTCGGTTAAGCGTCCGACTTCGGCTCAGGTCATGATCTCATAGTCCGTGAATTCGAGCCCCGAGTCGGGCTCTGTGCTGACAGCTCAGAGCCTGAAGCCTGTTTCAGATTCTGTGTCTCCCTCTCTCTGCCCCTCCCCTGTTCATGCTCTGTCTCTCTCTGTCTCAAAAATATATAAATGTTAAAAAAAAAAAAATTAAAAAAAAAAAAAAGAATTGCAGCCAAAGGGCAGTGTTTCTCAAATTTTTTATAAAAGTACTATGAAAATAAAATAATTGTTTAGATTAAGTTGAAGATTAATTTTTAGTTGAGTAGTGCTTATTTTTCCTTTTATTAAAAAACGTGATTCTATGACATACCAGACCAAATGGATTTCATAGATATATTCAGAACATTTTATCCTGAAACAGAATATACATTCTTTTTAAGTGCACACAGAGCACTCTCCAGAATAGATCACATATAAGCCACAAAACAAATCTCAACAAATTAAAAAAGATCAATGTGTCTTTTCTGACCACAAGACAATGAAACTAGAAATCAATCACAAGAAAACCTCTGGAAAGATCACAAATACGTAGAGGTTAAATAACCTGCTACTAAACAATGAACAGGTTAACCAAGAAATCAAAGAAATAATAATAAAAAAAAAAAAACATAGAGACAATTGAAAATGAAAACACAATACTCCAAAATCTTTGGGAGGCAGCAAAAGTGGTTCTAAGAGGGAAGTTTACAGCAATACAGGCTTACCTCAAGAAGCAAGAAAAATCTCAATAACCTAACCTTACGCCTCAAGAAATTAGAAAAGGAAGAACAAATAAAATCTAAAACCAGCAGAAAGAAGGAAATAATAAAGATAAGGGAATAAGTGATATAGAAACTAAAAAACAACATATCAATGAAACCAGGAGCTGGTTCTTTGAAAAGCTAACAAAATTGATTAAATCTCTGGTCACTCATTTAAAAAAAAAAAAAAAAAAAGAGGACTCTCATAAACAAAATCAGAAACAGAAGAGGAGAAATAACAACCAACACCACAGAAACACAAACGACTGTAAGAGAATATTGTGAAAAATACATCAACAAACTAGACAACCTAGAAGAAATGGATAAACTCCTGGAAACATAGAACCTAACAAAACAATCAGGAGGAAACAGAAAATTGGGACAGACAGATTATTAGCAATGAAATTGATTCAGTAATCAAAAAACTCCCAATAAACAAAAGTCCAGGGCCCAGATGGATTCACAGGTGAATTCTACCAAACATTTAAGGAAGAGTTAACACAACAGCCAAAGTATGGAAAGAGCCCAAATGTCCATCGATGGATGAATGGCTAAAGAAGATGTGGTATATATATACAATGGAGTATTACTCGGCAATCAGAAAAAATGAAATCTTGCCATTTGCAACTATGTGGATGGAACTAGAGGGTATTATGCTAAGTGAAATTAGTCAGTCAGAGAAAGACAATTATCATATGACTTCACTCATATAAGGACTTTAAGACACAGAACAGGGGCCCCTGGGTGGCTCAGTCGACTGGGCCTCTGACTTCGGCTCAGGTCATGATCTCGTGGTTTATGGGTTTGAGCCGCGTGTCGGGCTCTGGGCTGACAGCTCAGAGCCTGGAGCCTGCTTCAGATTCTGTGTCTCCCTCTCTCTCTGCCCCTCCCCCCTCATGTTCTGTCTCTGTCTCCTTCAAAAATAAATAAACATAAAAAAAAATTTAAGACACAGAACAGATAAACACAAAGGAAGGGAAGCAAAAATAATATAAAAACAGGGGGACAAAACATAAGAGACTCTTAAATATGGAGAACAAACAGAGGGTTACTGTTTGTGGGAGGGGGGATGGGCTAAATGGGTAAAGGGCATTAAGGAATCTACTCCTGAAATCATTGTTGCACTATATGCTAACTAACTTGGATATAAATTAAAAAAAAAAATTAAAATTAATAAAATAAAATAAATTAGAGTTAATACCTACTCCTCTCAAACATCTCCAAAAAACAAAAGAGGAAAGAAAACTTACAAATTCATTGTATGAGGCCAGCATTACCCTGCTTCTAAAACCAGATAAAGACACAACCAAAAGAGAACCACAGGTATCTCTGATAAACACAGATGCAAAAATCCTCAATAAAATCTTAGCAAACTGAATTCAACAATATGTTAAAAAAATCATTCATCACATTCAAGAGGGATTTATTCTTAGGATGCAAGGGTAGTTCAATATTCATAAATCAATCAACATGATACATCACATCAGTAAGAGAAAGGAAAAAAATATGATCATTTCAATAGATGCAGGAAAAGCATTTGACATAAATACAATATCCATTCACGAAAAAATTCCTCAACAAAGCAGGTTTACAAGGAACATACCTCAACATAATAAAGTACTTATATGAAAACCCCATAGCGAACATATTCAATGGGGAAAAACAGAGCTTTTCTGCTAAGGTCAGGAACAAGACAAGGATATCCACTCTCATCTCTTTTATTCAACATAGCACTGGAAGTCCTAGCCACAGCAATCAGACAAGAGAAAGGAATAAAAGGTATCTAAATTCGTAGGGAAGGAGTAAAACATTCACTATTTGCATATGACACAATACTATATAGAAAACCCTAAAGACCACTAAAAAACTACTAGAACTGATAAGTGAATTCAGTAAGGTCATGGATACAAAATCAGTGTACAAAAAGCGTTGCATTTCTATACACTAATGAAGCAGCAGAAAGAGAAATTAAGAAAACAATCCCATTTACAGTTGCACCAAAAATAATAAAATATCTAGGAATAAAGTTAACCAAAGGGGTGAAAGATCTGTACTCTGAAAACTATAAAACACTGATAAAAGAAACTGAAGATGACACAAGCAAATGGAAAGACATTCCATGCTCATGGACTGGAAGAACAAATATTGTTAAAATGTCTATATTACCCAAGGCAACCTACACACTTAATACAATCCCTATCAAAATACCAACAGCATTTTTTACAGAACTAGAACAAACAATCCTAAAATCTGCATGGAACCACAAAGAACTCAAATAGGCCAAAGAAATCTTGAAAGAGAAAAACAAAACTGGAGGGGTGCCTGGGTGGCTCAGTCAGTTGAGTGAGCAACTCTTTGGCTCTGGTCATGATCCCAGGGTCGTGGGATCAAGCCCAGTGTCTGGCTCCGCACTGAGGATGAAGCCTGTTTGAAATTCTCTCCCTCCTCTTCTGTCCCTCTCCCACGCTTTCTCTCTCTCTCTCTGAAAAATAATTTTGAAAAAAGAAAAACAAAACTGGAGGGATCACAATTCTAGACTTCAGCTTATATTACTAAGAAAGCTGTAGTAATCAAAACAGTATGGAACCAGCACAAATATAGACACATAGATCAATAAACAAAACAGAAAGCCCAGAAATAACCCCACAATTATATGATCAATTAATCTTCAACAAAGGAGGCAAGAATATTCAATAGGATAAAGTCTCTTCAACAAATGGTGTTGGGAAAACCGGAGAGCTACATGCCAAAGAATGAAATTGGACCACTTCCTTACACCATACTTAACAAACTCAAAATGGATTAAAGACCTAAATGTGAAACCTAAAACCATAAAAATCCTAGAAGAGAGCATAGCAGTAATTTCTCTGACATTAGCCATAACATCTTTCTAGATCTGTCTCCTGAGGCAAGGGAAACAAAAGCAAAAATAAACTACTGGGACTACATCAAAATACAAAGTTTCTACACAGCAAACAACCAACAAAACTGTTGAGTATTTCTTTTTTTTTTTTTAATTTTTTTAAATGTTTATTTATTTTTGAGAGAGACAGAGACACAGAGCATAAGCGGGGGATGGGCAGAGACAGAGGGACACAGAAGCAGGCTCCAGGCTTTGAGCTGTCAGCACAGAGCCTGACGTGGGGCTCAAACTCACAAACTGAGATCAAGACCTGAGCTGAAGTTGGACGCTTAACCAACTGAGCTACCCCGGCGCCCCAACTGTTGAATATTTCCAAAAAATAAATCTAACTGCAAATGATTAAATTTAGGTATCACATCAGTGTTTGATATATTAAATGGATTTAAAACCTTTGTCATTAGGCACAAAAATAATTCTAGCTATTAAAATATTCTGAGAAATGGCAGCTCCATTTACTCCAAAATCAATAGACACACTGAATATACAGATATATTGACCTAACTAGATAAAATTATTAACTAGAGTATAATCCTTTTTAAATTTTAAAAGATATTATAGTAAGCATCATTTATTCAATAGTTATTGAGCAACCTCAACTATAAAGAAGGCAACAGAATAATGAAAGGCAATAGAAAGAACTCTAACATAGTATTTTTTTTTCTAAGCTTATAAGAAATTAGGAACACCAAATTAGGAAAAAGAATATAGCTCTGTCTACAGAGCTCTGTCTACAGAGCTGTATTCTTTTTCCTAATATGGTGTTCCTAATTTCTTGTAACAGACCAGCAGAAACCAGAACTCAGAAAGTCTAGGATTTTTCAGATAGGTGCACAATGATCTGAATACTCCCCAGTGTTCCTCAGAGCATTGTGATTTTTCTAGCATAAAATACGATTTATACTGAAGACTTTGTTCAGATAACACAACATGCCTAAGAAAAATATAAAGTATACCCTATTGTTTAAATTTTTTTTCTATTTAAAACACTTCAAATAATTTTTGCACTTAAAGAGGTAGATGTCACAAAATTTGTATGTGAAAGCTCTAACCCCCAATACCTCAGAATGTGAGTGTATTTGAAGACAGGGCATTGAAAGAGGTGATGAAGTTAAAATGAAGTTGCTAGGGTGGCCCTGATCCAATCTTACTGGTGTCCTTAGAAGAGGAAATTTGGACACACAGAGACAAGAGGGGTGTACATGCACAGCAGAATGACCATGCACGACAGCAAGAAGGTGGCCATCAATAAGCAAGGAAGAGAGGCTAAACTGATCTATCTCTTATGGTCCTCAGAGAAAACCAACCCTGCTGACACCTTGCTCTGGCACTTCTAGCCTCCAGATTACTAGAAAATAAACTTCTAATATTTAAACCACTAGTCTGGGATATTTTGTTATGACAGTGGTAGCAAACAAATATATGCTGTATGATTTTCAAAGACTTGAAATTTGTGGCATAGGCCTACAAGAGGTTCACTTTAGACCCAAAGACATCTGCAGATTGCAAGTAAGGGGATGGAGAACCATCTATCATGCTAATGGACTTCAAAAGAAAGCTGGAGTAGCTGTACTTCTATCAGATACCTAGACTTTATTTATTTATTTATTTATTTATTTATTTATTAAAAAAAATTTTTTTTAATGTTTATTTATTTTTGAGAGAGAGAGACAGAGCACAAGCAGGGGAGGGGCAGAGAGAGAGAGGGAGACACAGAATCTGGAACAGGCTCCAGGCTCCGAGCTGTCAGCACAGAGCCCGATGCAGGGCTTGAACCCACAAATCACAAGATCATGACCTGAGCCAAAGTCCAACGCTTAACCAACTGAGCTACCCAGGCACCATAACAACCTAGACTTTAAAACAAAAACTGTAACAAGAGATGAAGAAGGGCACTATATTGTAATTAAGGGGTTTATTCACCAAGAAAATCTAACAATTGTAAATACTTATGCCCCCAACTCGAACAACCCAATATACTAATCAATTAGTCACAAACATAAAGAAACACACTGATAATAATACCATTATGGTAGAGGACTTTAACACCCCACTTACAACAATGGACAGATCATCTAAGCAGAAAATCAACATGGAAACTATAGCTCTGAATGATACACTGGACCAGGTAGACTTAACAGATACATTCAGAACATTTCATCCTAAAGCAGCAGAACACACATTCTTCTTGAGTGCACATGGAACATTCTCCAACAGATCACATACTGGGTCACAAATCAGCCCTCAACAAGTGCAAAAAGATTAATACTGTGCCATGCATATTTTCAGACTACAACACTATGAAACTTGAAATCAACCACAAGAAAAAATTTGGAAATACCACAAATACTTGGAAACTAAAGATCATCCTACTAAAGAATGAGTGGGTTAACCAAGAAATTAAAGAGGAAATTAAAGAGTACATAGAAGTCAATGAAAATGAATACATGATAGTCCAAAACCTCTGGGATGCAGCAAAGGAGGTCATAAGAAGGAAGTATATAGCAATCCAGGCCTTCCTAAAGAAGGATGAAATGTCTCGAATACACAACGTAACCTTACACCTAAAGGAGGTGGAAAAATAATAGGAAATAAAGCCCCAAACCAGCAAAAGAAGGGAAATAATAAAGGTTAGAGCAGAAAACAATGATACTGAAATTAAAAAAAAAAAAAAAAACAAAACAGGGGCACCTGGGTGGCTCAGTCGGTTGAGCGTCCGACTTTGGCTCAGGTCATGATCTCGCAGTCTGTGAGTTCGAGCCCCGCATCGGGCTCTGTGCTGGCAGCTCTGTCAGAGCCTGGAGCCTGCTTTCGATTCTGTGTCTCCCTCTCTCTCTGCCCCTCCCCTGCTCATACCCTGTCTCTCTCTCTCTGTCAAAAATAAATAAACATTAAAAAAAAAAAACAAAACAGTAGAACAGATAAATGAAATCAGGAGCTGGTTCTTTGAAAGAATTAACAAAAAGTGATAAACCCCTAGCCAGATATATCTAAAAGAAAAAGGAAAGGACCCAAATACATAAAATCAAGAATGAAAAAGGAGAGATCAAAACCAACACTGCAGAAATACAAATAAAAATAAGAGAATATTATAACCAATTATATGCCAATGAATTGGGCAATCTGGAAGAAATGGACAAATTTCTAGAAACATATAAACTATGAAAACTGAAACAGGAAGAAACAGAAAACTTAAACAGACTCATAACCAGTAAAGAAATTGAATCGGTAATCAAAATTCTCCCAAGAAACAAGAGTTCAAGGCCATGGCTTTCCAGGGAAATTCTACCAAACATCTGAGAGTTAATATCTATTCTTTTGCAGTTGTTCCAAAAAAAGAAATGGAAGGAAAACTTGCAAACTCATTCTATGGAATCTATTTGATTCCAAAACCAGACAAAGACCCCACTAAAAAGAAGAACTACAGACCAATTTCCCTGATGAACATGTATGTAAAAATTCTCAACAAGATACTAGCAAACCTAATCCAACAATACACTAAAAGAATTATTTACCACAATTAAGTGGGATTTATTCCTGGGATGCAGGGCTGGTTCAATATCTGCAAATCAATCAATGTGATAAATCACAATAAAAGAAAGAGTAAGAACCACATGATCCTCTCAGTAGATGCAGAAAAAGCATTTGACAAAATACAGCATCCTTTCTTGATAAAAACCCTCAAGAAAGTAGGGACAGAGGGAACACACCTCTAGATCATAAAGGCCATATCCAAAAGACCCACAGCTAATATCATCCTCAATGGGGAAAAACAGAGCTTTCCTCCTTAAGTCAGGAACACGACAGGGATGTCCACTCTCACCACTGTTATACAAGATAGTGTTGTCCTAGCCTCAACAATCAGACAACAAAAAGAAATAAAAGACATCCAAATTGGCAAGTAAGAAATCAAACTTTCACTCTTTGACACAACATGATACTGTATGTGGAAAACCTAAAAGACTCCACCAAAAACTGCTAGAACTGATACGTGAATTCAGCAAAATCGCAGGATATAAAGTCAGCGTACAGAAATTGGTTGCATTTCTATACACAAAGAATGAATCAGCAGAAAGAGAAATCAAGGAATCTATCCCATTTACAATTGCACCAAAACCCACAAAATACCTAGGAATAAACCTAACCGAAGAGGTAAAAGATCTGTTTATGGAAAACTATAAAAAGCTTATGAAAGAAATTGAAGACAGAAAAATAGAAAAACATTCTATGCTCATGGATTAGAAGAACAAATACTGTTACAATGTCAATACTACCCAAACCAATCTACATATTCAATACAATCCCTATCAAAATAACACCAACGTTCCTCACAGAGCTAGAACATACAATTCTAAAATTTGTATGGAACCAGAAAAGACCCTGAACAGCCAAAATAATGTTGAAAAAGAAAACCAAAGCTGGAGGCATCACATTCTGAACTTTAAGCTATATTACAAAGTTGTAATCATCAAAACAGTATGGTACTGGCACAAAAACAGACACATAGATCAATAGAACAGAACAGACAATCCAGAAGTGGACCCACTAATGTATGGCCAACTAATCTTCGACAAAGCAGGAAAGAATATCCAATGAAAAACAGGCTCTTCAGCAAATGGTGCTGGGAAAACTGGACAGCGACATGCAGAAGAATGAACCTGGACCACTTTCTTACACTATACACAAAAATATTCAAAATGGATGAAAGACCTAAATGTAGACAGGAAACCATCAAAACCCTAGAAGACAAAATAGGCAGCTACCTCTTTGATCTTGGCCGCAGCAATTTCTTACTTGACATGTCTCTGGAGGCAAGGTAAACAAAAGCAAAAATGAACTATTGGGACTTCATCAAGATAAAAAATCTGCAGAGTGAAGGAAACAACCAACAAAACTAAAAGGCAACTGACGGAATGGGAGAAGATATTTGCGAATGACATATAAAGGCTTAGTATCCAAAATCTATAAAGAACTTATCAAACTCAAAACCCAAAAAACAAATAATCCGGGGAAGAAATGGACAAAAGACTTGAATAGACACTTTTCAAAAGAAGACATCCAGATGGCTAATAGACACATAAAAAGATGCTCAACATCACTCACCATCAAGGAAATACAAATCAAAACGATAATGAAATACCACCTCATACCTGTCAGAATGGCTAAAATGAACAACTCAGGAAACAACAGATGTTGGCAAGGATGTGGAGAAAGAGGATCTCTTTTGCACTGCTGGTGGGAATGTAAACTGGTGCAGCCACTCTGGAGAACAGTATGGAGGTTAGTCAAAAAATTTAAAATAGGGCTTCCCTATGACCCAACAATTGCACTACTAGGTATTTATCCAAAGGATACAAAAATGCTGATTCCAAAGGGCACATGCACGCCAATGTTTATAGCAGTGCTATTGACAATCGCCAAATTATGGAAAGAGCCCAAATATCCATTGAATGATAAATGGATAAAGAAGATGTGGTATATACATAAAATGGAATATTACTCAACCATCAAAAAGAATGAAATCTTGCTATTTGGAACAATGCGGATGAAACTAGAGTGTATTATGCTACGCAAAATAAGTCAGAGAAAGATAAATATATGATTTCATTCATATAAGGAATTTAAAAAACAAAACAGATGAACATAGGGGAAGGGAAAAAAAAATAAAAACAGAGGAGGCAAACCATAAGGGACTCTTATACAGAGAACTGACAGTTGCTGGAGGGGTGTTGGGTGGGGGGACAGGCTAAATATGAGTGATGGACATCAAGGAGGGCATTTGTTGGGATGACCACTGGGTGTTACGTGTAAGTGATAAGCCACTAAATTCTACTCCTGAAACCATTACTACACTATATGTTAGTTAACTAGCTTGGATTTAAATATAATCAGAAAATAAAATAAAATAATATCTGCAGCATGTGTATACATGTCTCTTTTTCCATACTGAAAATATAAAATATTTTTTCAAAATATCAGAAATCAAAGAATAAAACTGAAAATTGCATTTCTCTCCTTAAAGGCAATACCTCAAAACCACAATAAGAATGCCACTTCAAGGAAGAACAAATATTGTTAAAATGTCAATACTACCCAAAGCCATCTACATATTCAATGCAATCGCTATCAAAATAACACCAGCATTCTTCACAGAGCTAGAACAAATAATCCTAAAATTTGTATGGAACCAGAAAAGACCCTGAATAGCCAAAGCAATCTTGAAAAAGAAAACCAAAGCAGGAGGCATCACAATCCCAAACTTGAAGCTATACTACAAAGCTGTAATCATCAAGACAGTATGGTACAGGCATAAGAACAGACACTGAGATCAATGGAACAGAATAGAGAACCCAGAAATGGACCCACAAACGTATGGTCAACTAATCTTTGACAAAGCAGGAAAGAATATCCAATGGAATAAAGACAGTCTCTTCAGCAAGTGGTGCTGGGAAAACTGGACAGCAACATGCAGAAGAATGAACCTGAACAACTTTCTTACACCATACGCAAAAATAAACTCAAAATGGATGAAAGACCTAAATGTAAGACAGGAAGCCATCAAAATCCTCTAAGAGAACACAGGCAAAAACCTCTTTGATCTTGACTGCAGCAACTTCTTACTCAACATGTCTCTGGAGGCAAGGGAAACAAAAGCAAAAATGAACTACTGGGACCTCATCAAAATAAAAACTTCTGCACAGAGAAGGAAACAATCAGCAAAACTAAAAGACAACCAAAGGAATGGGAGAAGATATTTGCAAATGACATATCAGGTAAAGGGTTAGTATCCAGGTTCTGTAAAGAACTTATCAAACTCAACACCCAAAAAACAAAGAATCCAGTGAAGAAATGGGCAAAAGACATGAATAGACACTTCTCCAAAGAAGACATCCAGATGGCCAACTGACACATGAAAAAATGCTCAACATCACTCATCATCAGGGAAATACAAATCAAAACCACAATGAGATACCACCTCACACCTGTCAGAATGGCTAACATTAACAACTCAGGCAACAACAGATGTTGGCAAGGATGCAGACAAAGATCTCTTTTGCACTACTGGTAGGAATGCAAACTGGTGCAGCCACTCTGGAAAACAGTATGGAGGTTCCTCAAGAAATTAAAAATAGAACTACCCTACATCCCAGCAATTGTATAAATTGGATAAAGCAACTGGATAAATACTAGGTATTTATCCACGGGATACAGGTGTGCTGTTTCAAAGGGACATATGCACCCCAATGTTTATAGCAGCACTATCAACAATAGCCAAAGTATGGAAAGAGCCCAAATGTCCATCGATGGATGAATGGATAAAGAAAATGTATGTGTGTGTGTGTGTGTGTGTGTGTGTGTGTGTATATGATGGAGTATTACTCAGCAATGAAAAAGAATGAAATCTTGCCATTTGCAACTACGTGGATGCAACTGTAGGGCATTATGCTAAGTGAAATTAGTCAGAGAAAGACAAATATCATATGACTTCACTCATATGAGGACTTTAAGAGACAAAACAGATGAACATAAGGGAAGGGAAACAAAAATAACATAAAAACAGGGAGGGGGACAAAACAGAAGAGACTTGTAAATATGGAGAACATCCAGAGGGTTACTGGAGGGGCTGTGGGAGGGGCGATGGGCTAAATGGGTAAGGGGCACTAAGGAATCTACTCCAGAAATCATTGTTGCACTATATGCTAATTTGGATGTAAATTAAAAAAAAAAAAGAAGAAGTAAAAACTACCAACAACAACAAAAAGAATGCCACTTCACACGTGTTAAGATGGCTATTATAAAACAAACAAACAACAAAAAAAAAAAAGAAGAAGAGAAGAAGAAAACCTAAAGCAAAACAAAATAAAACAGAAAACCCAGAAAATGAGTTTGGCAAGGATGTGGAGAAACTGGAAAATCCCATGCATTGTGGTGGAAATGTTAAACAGTGCAGCCATTCTGGGAAACAGTTTGGTGGTTCCTCAGCAAATTAAACATAGAATTACTATATGATCTAGTAATCCCACTCTTAGGTATACAGTCCAACAGTCAACAGTCAAAAGGTGGGAGAAATTCATGTGTCCACCAACAGAGGAACAAACAAGATATGATATATCCATACAATGGTATATTATCCAGCCTTAAAAAATGAAATTCTGATACATGTTAGATGAACCTTTAAAAAATTATGATGGGGTGCCTGGGTGGCTCAGTCGGTTGGGCGTCCGACTTCGGCTTAGGTCATGTTCTCACAGTTCGAGGTTTGAGCCCCACATCGGGCTCTGTACTGACAGCTCAGAGCCTGGAGCTTGCTTCTGATTCTGTGTCTCCCTCTCTCTGGCCCTCCCCCACTCCTGCTCTGTCTCACTCTCTCAAAAATAAAGAAACATTAAAATTTTTTTTAATTATGATAAATGAAGTTGGACACAAAAAGACATATACAGTATGACTGCACCTATATGCCTACGGAGTAGGCAAATTCATAAAGACAGAAAGTAGAGGAAAGGGGGAAGTGAGATGTTCTCATTTAATGGGTACACACCTTCTGTTTGGGATGATGAAAAAGTTCTGGAAATGGATAGTGGTGATGGTTGTACAACATTGTGAATATACTTAATGCTACTGGTTGTATACTGAAAAATGGTTAAAATGGTAAATTTTATGTTATGTATATTTGACCACATTTTTAAAAAGGCAATACCTGAGAAAATGGAATGTCATAATCCCTGTAGAAACCAGCTCTTTTTTTGTGGGAACTTTCTGTATGTTCAACATCTGAATCGAGGCTGTAGTCTGAACTATCATCACTAGACGGAGAATTATGCTAAAAGGGAAAACACAATTATGTTACATTTGCAAAAGGAAGAACATTTAACTAGTAACTAGATAGACTTGTTTCAGCCAGAAGTGCCAACCAATAGACAGTATTAGCCTAGTAGGTTCTGAAGTATTAACTGAAAAATCCTTGCTCTACTACAGGCCACCACCACCCCAACTTCTCTAAAATTTTCTGAGGAAAAGTATATCTTCCCCTCTTCTTAGGGACTTAAGAGCAACATTATCATCATCATCCCTGTGATCCAAGGAACTGTGCTCCACTATGCTTAAAGTGATCTTAAAGTTAATCTCTAAAGAATAAAACTAGATCCTCAAAGAGGAACACAGAACATGAGTAGAGTATGAATCAATTGATTTTTACCTAAAATAGCTTTAGAATTCTTATTCTTTTGTGTAAGTACCCTAAAACTAAAAGATACCAAAACATTCCAAACTATAAATATGAAATAAATCCAACCCCAAAAATTGAACAAAAGTGAAATGGAAACCAGAAGGAACTGATAATGATGAGCAGATATCAAGAGTCAGCTTTTTAAAATATGTGTGCATTTCTTTAAAAAAAGTCACCAAATCTCGATGTAGTCAAAGTAATTATCTTCTCAGGTTAAGCATTCTTTTTAAAGAATTCTTAAAAGTTCTTATCAGTGAAGATACTCAGTAAAACTTAGGTGAACTAAATTGAACTCGGATGCTTTTACAATAGAAGGATCTGTTTTCCTCTACCCCATTCTTTTTTTTTTTTTTTTTTTTTAATGTTTGTTTTTGAGAGATTGAGACAGAGCATGAACAGGGGAGGAGCAGAAAGAGACCAAGACACATAATCCGAAGCAGGCTCCAGGCTCTCAGCTGTCAGCACAGAACCCCATGCAGGGCTCGAACTCACAAGCCATGAGATCATGACCTGAGCCAAAGTCGGACATTAGACCAACTGAGCCACCCAGGTGCCCTCCTTTACCCTTTAATTCTTAAAGGTTCTTTTAAGAAAAACAAACTTTTCCTCCACTTTGTTCTTAAATGTTTTCAGGTTTTGTTTTGTGGTAGTGCTATTTCTGTTTTTGCTGATTTGATAGGTGATACGAAGCAATCTTTTCATAATTATGCTATGAAATCCTTCAAACTTAACTACTATTTGTTAATTAGGGCTTGAAATAATTATTGCCCATTTAAACATTTTTTTTAATGTTTATTTATTTTTGAGACAGAACATGAGCAGGGAAGGGGCAGAGAGAGAGGGAGACACAGAATGTGAAGCAGGCTCTAAGCTCCAAGCTGTCAGCACAGAGCCCGACGTGGGGCTTGAACTCGCGAACCATGAGATCATGACCTGAGCCGAAGTCGGACGCTTAACCGACTAAGCCACCCAGGTGCCCCAATTATTGTCCATTTAAAAGCCAAGTTTGCTAAGTCACTAGCAGAAGTCAGCTCCAGTTCCAAGGAAAACCTTTCAGTTGAAGATCACAGAAGGGATAAAACTTGATTAAGAAGAAACTCAGGGGCACCTGGCTGGCTCAGTTGGTGGAGCATGTGACTCTCAATCTCAGGGTTGTGAGTTCAAGCTCCACGTTGAATATAGAAAATACTTAAAAATAAAATCTTAAAAAAAAAACAAAAACAGAAACAGCTCAGACGAAGACAGTGCTTCAGGAAAAACCACCAGGGAAAAGAAGGTTCTGCTTAAGGGAGAAGTTTCTTCAGGCTACTCCAAAAAAGTGAGGCTAAAAAACATATTGACTTTAAGAAGGCTATTATCAAAATATATATACATGTGGCTCATATATAGTAATAAGTAATTATTACCTGAAATTAGCAACTTGACTACATTAAAAATAGGTAGTAAATAGAATATATCAGAAAAGATGGTGTATCACTTCTGAGATTATGTCATAAAAAAGACTATAATTTTCATCTTGGATGCTTTCTCTTGTTCTCTCTCACTCTTGGGTCACCTGCCTTGGGGGAATCCAGCTGACATCAGTGAGGACACTGAGGCAGCCTGTAGAGAAGTCCACATGGTGAGGAACTGATGAGGCCCACCAAGAGCCAAGTGAGTGACCACGGAACAGGATCCTACTTCTGTCGAGCCAGCCATGAGATGACTGAAACCTCATGAGAAAAGGTGAGCCAGAATCACCTTGTTTAACTGCATCCAGTTTCCTGACTGACAAAAGCTGGGAGATAAATCTCTGTTCTTTTAAACTTCTAAGTTTGGGGTAATATGCTGTTCAGCAATAGTTAACTAATAAGATACTGGTTTCTGGAAATGCTGTGCTTCCATAACAAGCATCTAAAAGGCAGGAGTGATTTTGCTACCAGACAGTGGATGGATATTGGAACGACTTTAAGGAGAGCCTTAGTGAAAGTCTAAATTGCCTTGAATGAGCAGTGCCTGGCTGGCTCAGTTGGAGTAGGCAACTCTTGACCTCTGTGTCATGAGTTTGAGCCCCACGTAGGGGACAGAGATTACAAAATAATAATAATGATAATAATAACAATAACAATACATAAACTGCCTTGAATGATTGTTAGCAAAATTTTGGACTTTGAGGCAACTTAAAGGAAAGTGAGAGATAGCTTATTAAAACTGGAAGAAGGGACATTCTTGTTATGCAGTGGCAGAAAGCTGAACAACACAGCTGCATTCAATAACATGCAAAGTAGAAAATGTTATCTAATGAACTAAGTGATCTAGTTATGATTTTTGAGCACAATGTTGAGGGGTTCCTGGGTAGTTCAGTTGGTTAAGAGTCCAACTCTTTTTGGGTCAGGTCATGATCTCACAGCTTGTAAGATGGAGCTCTGCGCTGGCAGTGCAGAGCCTGCTTGGAGAATGATTCTGTCTCTTCTTTCTCTCCCTCTCTCTGCCCCCTACCTCGTCCTTGCTCTTTCTCACAAAATAAATAAACTTTTTTTAAAAAGTTTATTTTTTGAAATAAAAACGATTTTAAAGCAAAATATTGAAAGTAACTATCTGTCAAAGAAAATAGATAAATGAAAGGCTGTTAAAAAGGAGATGAAACTTGTTAGTTTTGAAAGTTCTTAGCTTCAACAGAGTGAGTTTTAGTTTTGCTTTTCCCTTTTTTCTTTTCATTCTCTTTTTTCTTAGGAAGGCTCTATGCACAATGTGAGGCTTGAACTCAGATTCTGAGATCAAGAGTTGCATGCTCCACCGACTGAGCCAGCCAGGCAATCCCCCCTTTTTTCTAGATTAGTCTGGCCGAAGATTTATACATATATTGTTGATCTTTTTTTCGTAACTACTGACTTTTCATTCTAATTCATTAAGTTCTGCTTGTAACTTTATCAAAAGTCCTTCTTTTTGTTTCTTTTGTTTTGATTTGCCACTTTTCTAGCCTTTAATACTATAATGCTATAATTTTCTCCTGATAACTGCTTTAGACATATTCCACTAGTACTTACATATCAAGAGTTCTCATTATTTTCATGAAATTCTGCAGTTTTAATCTGTTTTCCCTATATTCCACAAGCTATTTATAGTAGGTATTTGAATTATAAAGTAAAAAGGCATTTGTTTTGACTTTATTAGTAATGTCTAGTTTTATTGTATTGTGGTTTGATGTTGCTTTTTGTAACATTTCCACTCTATCAAAGTAATTGGAGCTTATAAGGCATACTATGTGGCCATATAATGAGAGGATGATGTGTTCTCAGGATTCAGAGCTTACAACTTATTTATAATCTCTCTTTAACATCCTTACCACCTTTTCATCCACTTGATTGATCTAAGAAAGGCATATTGGTGTATCTCCTGTTATTACTATATTCCTATTTCTTCTTGTAGCTCCCATAGTTCCTGCTTTTCAGAAGTTGCTTTTTGGGGGGATATAAAATATTAATAAACTTATATTTCATTATGAGTTGTAAACTTTAACATCATAAAATGTTCTTCTTTGTTTCTTTCAATTCTTTTTGACCTAAATTTGACTATCTCAGATATCAACATTATGACTTCTGCCTTCTCTTTCTTTGCATTTGCCTCGCATGTCTTTACCCATTTTTAAAATATTTTTCTTGTACACAGAGTTGGATTTTGCATTGTTGGGGTATTTAGAAAAGTTTATATTTTTGTCTCAATTATTTTTTTCATACAGCCTTTTTCCAATAACCTTACTCCCTGTCCCTTCTTTGCATACTGTTTCTTTCTTTTTTTTTTTTTTTTTTTTATTGAGAGAGAGCGAGCACACACGCAGGGGAGGGGTAGAGAGAAGGACAGACAGAATCCCAAGCAGACTTTGTGCCATCAGACCAGAAACTCAGGAACTGTGAGATCATGACCTAAGCCGAGATCAAGAGTTGGATGCTTAACCAACTGTGCCACCCAGGTGCACATACTGTTTCTTTACCAACAGGACCAATACTGAAGTTTGGCAGTAACCTCTTCTCCTTTCTCTCTTTTATTCCCAGGATAATAATGTGAAGCAACATCCTTTTACTGTCTGTTAATAACTATAAGGCAATCAGTAACCTTATTCTTCTTGCCATATACTCTTCTGCTTTTCCTGATATTTTTTTCTAGTTGTAATGTACAGATACATAATATACTGCTCTTACGTCCATCATTTAGTCTTAATTTTATAAGGAAATATATGCATGTATATAGATCCCTCTCTTTCAACTAGTCATTTTGGTTATCTAAACTTGTTCTCTAGTAGAGTCTGTAGGAAGGCTCATGATAACAATACTTCCTAAGTTCTACCATATATAGTTTTTCTGAGGACTATATATCTGAAGGTCAGTATTTAGCTGGATATAAAATTCTTGAAACCAATTCTTATTTAAATATGGCATTCCATCATCTTTTGGCATAAAATACTGATATCAAAAATTTCTATATAAATCTGATTTTTCTTAGGGGCACCTGGGTGGCTCAGTCAGTTGAGTATCTGACTCTTGATTTCAGCTCAGGTCATGATCCCAGGGTCATGGTATCAAGTCCCACGTCGGGCTCCTCGCTGAGCATGGAGCCTGCTTAAGATTCTCTCTCTCTCTCTCTCTCTCTCTCTCTCTCTCTCTCTCTCTCCCTCTCTCTCTCCCTCTCCCTCTCTCTCTCTCTCTCTCTCTGTCCCCTCAACTGCTTGAGCTTTCTCTCTCTAAAATAAATAATTTTTTTAAATCTGATTTTCTTTTCCTAATAAGGGACTTGGTCTTTTTTGCCTAGATGACAAAAGGATGTGTCCTCCAAATTGTATTTATGCTGTTTGATCATAGCTTTATATTGCTTTCTTAATTTTTTTATCATTTTGTAAATTAGGTTAAATATTTTATATGTTTTGTGGGAATTCTTTCTCTTTTGGAAGAATATTCTCTCCATTATTCACCCTTTTTTTTAAATAGTAGCTTACATGGAATGTGATCATGGCTTTATCTTGTTCTCTAGGGTTATTTGTTCTGTTGTTTGCATGAAGTATTAATAAATATGGCTATGTATCCCCTGAGATATGCCTCCCTTGCTTCTTTCCCTCATTTTTTTAAATCTATTTCTTTCCTTGCCTGGTCCTAATATGCTTGTCCTCTTAATTTAGATTCTACTGTGAGCAGTTATGTTCTCAGTATAGGATTCTGTCCAAGAGAGGGATTTGGTTGATCAGTAATAGGAGTTCATCAGGCCCAGACCATTCAAGCATCATTGAAATTCATGTGATCACCTTACACTCACATGTGAATTGGAACTAGTAAAGCCCCTCTCACTTTCTGCTGCTGTTCTCAGTTTGGCCTATGGACTTTTCATGTTGAGTGGCAGGGGGATCCCTCCATTTGAGATAAGATGGCAATTAGTTTTCTAGAGGTCGCATTACCTTCCCTCTGCTTCAGTATGCACAGTTGCTGATCCTATACTGGTCTTGTTGCTGTCTGTAGTTTGGCCTTAACCATTTGTATTTTTAAGGTTTGTAGGGTAACTTGTTTCTTTCATTTTTTAAAATATTTATTTATTTATTTTGAGAGAGAAAGAGAGAGAGCAAGATCGCACTTGCGAGCAGGGGAGAGGCAGAGAGAGACAGAGAGAGAGACAGAGAGAATCCCAATCAGGCTCCACACTACCAGCAGAGAGCCCAGTGCAGGGCTTGATCTCACAAGCCATGATAATGACCTGAGCCAAAATCAAGAGTTGGATGTTTAACCGACTGAGCCACCCAGGTGCCCCAGATTTTGCTATCGTTATTGCTCTGTTTTATGGGGGGAATTTCAAAAGCTACCCCACTACAGCTGCCAACTTTTCCCTGAGTTCTCATCAGCATAGATATCCTTTCTTTCCTATCCCAAACTACATTATTTTCTATCCAGCACTCTACTCTTTTTTCTTGATCATATTTTCATTTGTTTATTGCCTTCTCCTTCCACTTTTTTTTTTTATAAATTTTTTTTTTTTAACATTTATTTATTTTTGAGACAGAGAGAGACAGAGCATGAATGAGGGAGGGTCAGAGAGAGAGGGAGACACAGAATCTGAAACAGGCTCCAGGCTCTGAGCGGTCAGCACAGAGCCCGACGCGGGGTTCGAACTCACAGACCGTGAGATCATGACCTGAGCCGAAGTCGGCCGCTTAACCGACTGAGCCACCCAGGCGCCCCTCTCCTTCCACTTTTAATGTAATCTGTTAGAGACTGTTTCACTCATTACTGTAACTTTAACACAGAGCACAGAGATTTCCATAGCAAGCACACAATAATACATATGAATGAATAAATAAATAAATGGATGGCAATGCCAATGCTGCTAATTTAGATCTGTAGAGAATAAAACTTTCTTAACCTTTTATCATCAATTAAAAAGATTTATTTTAACTTGCATTAAAAGTTACCTTAATTTTTAAATCTTTGAGATAATTCATATAATCTTTGTGTTTAGAAAATATATTACTCACATAAATAAAAGTATCTAATCAATAAGTTTTATAATAAAATAAGCAATGATTGGGGCACCTGGGTGGCTCAGTCAGTTAAGTGTCCGACTTTGGCTCGGGTCATGATCTCATGGTTGGTGGGTTCAAGCCCCACGTTGGGCTCTGTGCTAACAGCTCAGAGCCTGGAGCCTGCTTCAAATTCTGTGTCTCCCTCTCTCTCTGCCCCTCCCCCACTCATGCTCTGTCTGTCTCAAAAATAAATAAACATCAAAAAAAAATTTTTTTTAATTAAAAAAATAAGCAATGATTTATACTTTCTAATTTTCAGTATTTTATATTTCATAAAAATTTACTAAAAGAATTAAAAGTAGATTTCAACTAACCTTATGTTTTTCACGTTTTCTCCTTTTGGATTTTTTCTTCTCTCTTTCTTTCTTGTGTTTTTTCCTTGATTTTCTATAGGCTTTCTCATTTTTCTGTTTCTCATCCTCTTTTGCTTCCTGTTCTTGTGTTTCTTCAAATCCTGCATCATCTATTTCACCATCTTCTAATTCACCATCTTCTCTGTAGAAGACAATTAAATTTTTATTTTTAAATGTCAATTTGAAAATGAATCTTCAACACTTCCAAAAGAAAAATAAGCACATCCAGTAATTTGAGTTATATTCATTTAGACCATGGGTGGCAAATTTTTCCTGTAAGGCCTGCAGGCCACATATGGTTTCTGTTGTGAATTCTCCCTTTCTTTTGGAACAACCTTCCAAAAATCTAAGAACCAGTTTCAGCAACAAATATTTGCCAACCTGTGATTTGGATTAAGATCACTGACTTTCACCAAATGAATGAATAAATGCATGAATGCGGTGCTAGTAGTTACCATTTACTAAACCAAAGGTTAAACTAAAATACTTTCGGAAGTAAACATTCTTACTACAGGAAGGAATTTTTAACTTAGTGGTGTGTAAACAACTATAAATAGTTTTAAAATGAAAGCAATCTACATTAATTTTCACCATCACAGTAAACTTCAATAAGAAACAGATTTCAATAGGTAGATAAATAGCAAAACCTGAGCCACAGAAGAATCATAAATTAAATCTGAATCTGTAAAAAAAATATTTGTAGTAAAACCATAAATTGAATTCTACTTTCCAAATACTAGTATCTTTGCTATCATGGAAACTGAACTAAAACAAACTTTTATATTGTTTATGACATTTTTATAGTTAAACAAGCCAAAAATATTCAGTATCTTTAAAGGCAAATTAAACAATGATCCTCATAAGAAGATAAATATATAAAATAAGTTTAGGGGTGCCTGGGTGACTCAGTCAGTTGAGCGTCTTGATTCTTGATTTCAACTCAGGTTGTGATCTCATGGTTCATGGGACTGAGCCCCATGTCTGGCTCCTTGTTGACAAGAGTGGAGCCTGCTTGGAATTCCCTCTCTCCCTCTTTCTCTGCCCCTTCTCCATGAGTATGCGCAAGCTCTTTCTCTCTCAAATAAACTTAAAAAAATAAGTTTAGCATTTAATCATGCTTCCATACAGTTTGAAAAAATGCAAACTGCTATAAATAGTACATGGTGGTGCAGAAAGACAAATGTCTGTATAACGGAAGCAAATGAGAAGCAACTAACTATGGTGTACGCATTGTAAATATACTTTGAAGTTACTAGGGATATGTGATTTCTAAAATGCAAAACTGACCATGTACTATCCTGCTCAAAATCTTCAATGATGATATGATGTCTCAAATGTGCTTTAGAACTATTCACTGGGGGAGGGGAAAAGTGGTATCAACAAGATTCGTCATGAGTTGGTAATTGCTCAAATTGTGGGATGTGTAGGATTCGTTTTACTATTCTCTTTGTACGTGTTTGAAGTTTTCCATAATAAAAAAAGACAGTACCAATGATTCCCTTCTGACCTAAGAATGATGTCAAAACCCGATATTGCCAAAAACCCCTTTATAATTGAGTCCCTGCTTACCCAACTACTTTCAATTTCTTGTCTCTCTAAGCTTTAAACATTGTCTTAAAAGCTCTCATTGCACTGCTGTTCTCAACGCCAACTCCCGCCCCTACACCTGGCTAAGTCCAGTTCATTCTATAGGACCCAGTTCAGATGTCATTTTCTCTGAGATGCTTCCACTGACTACCCAGGTTTAGGTGAGATGTTTCACCCTAAGTACTCCCCTAATAATTCTCATTTATTTATCTCTGTGCTCTATACATTATATTCAAATGACCTGAACATATTGGTTGGGGAAAGTAAACTATGACCGTGTCTTTCATAGCTGTATCTCTAACACATAGCATGGTTCCCTGCTGTTCACTGAAGGAATGAATGTTATAATATCCATAACCCTTGCATTACAGAACAGGCACATGATACCACTCAAAATTGGTTGTGAAGTCGATGTTATTTTTCCCCAGTTTCTATTATAAAATCAAAAAGGTATATATCCATTTAGGCAGACTTGAAATTTTCTTGTAAGGCAGGCTTGGCATTCTATTTGAACAAAAAAAGTTCTAAACTTTTATAACACTATAAAACCTTAAGGCCCAAGAAAAATGAGTGCATATATTGACAAAAAGATAAGCACAGAATGTTCTATTCTTAGTAGCTTTAATCACAATTGTAAAAAACTGTCAAAAAATTGTAAAAAAAAAAAACAACAGTAAATGGATAAATACACTGTGCTTTATTTATATAATGTAATACTACAAAGCAAAACAAATTCACCACTGCTATACACAATATGGATGAATCTTATAGACACAATTATGAGTAAAAGAAGCCAGATACAAGACAGTACTGTTTGATTCCATTTATATACATATTTCAAGAAAAGGCAAAACTAACCTATGGTGACAGAAGCCAAAATTATGATTACCTCTTGGAGGGTTGTAACTACCAAAAAAAAAAGGGGGTACTAAAGAACCTTCTGGGGTGTTGAAATATTCGGTATATTGATCTGTGTGGTGATCAATGTGTAAAAGTCATCAAGTTGTACATTTAAAAATTGAATACTGCCTATATTTATACCATAATCAAATTTGAACAGCACCAAGAAAATCTATGGGCATTCATCCTTTCTTTTACCATTCTTCTCCTCCAAATTGAGCTCCTTAAAGCATAAATCATTTTATATCTTAAAATCACTAATTCATGCTTAACATTTTGACTAGAGCTATTTAAGTACCTCAGTATTCAAGCTAAAAATGCTGCATATGAATTTATGATCTACTTTACATAAATTCTTTAACTGTGAAATATGGGGCATTTATATCTATCATTAGACAAAAAACACTGAAAGGTATTTTACTTTTCTTTCTTCTCCTTAGCCAGCATTCACACAATAACAAATTTAAACTTGTGAATTCCTGTATGCTTCCAAAAAATAGGATAGAAAAAGGACATAAAGAACACTGATCCCCACATCTATGAACTGTTTACAAATGTTTTACAAAAATAAGCTTTGGACACAACGGAAAGCATGTGTGGTGTAATGGGAAGAGGTAACTTCATGGGAAGACAGCTGGATTCTAATTCCAGTTCTGTCACGAAAACAAAACAAAGCTTTCTTGATTGAGCACTTACTAATGTATCAGATACTAATCTAGTTCTGTGAATCAAAAATGGAAGAGGGGTGCCTGGGTGGCGCAGTCGGTTAAGCGTCCGACTTCAGCCAGGTCACGATCTCGCGGTCCGTGAGTTCGAGCCCCGCGTCAGGCTCTGGGCTGATGGCTCAGAGCCTGGAGCCTGTTTCCGATTCTGTGTCTCCCTCTCTCTCTGCCCCTCCCCCGTTCATGCTCTGTCTCTCTCTGTCCCAAAAATAAATAAAAAACGTTGAAAAAAAAATTTTAAAAAACAAAAATGGAAGAGATAGTAGATATAGTTAAGAGTGCTTGGCATTCTCTAGATCTTGAATTAGCTCAACGACATTATGAAAGCTGTTTTATTTACTAAACCCAAGATACTTTTCAAAAATTAATAAGTCAAAAAGAGAAACTCCTACCTAGGTCAATTCTATAATGGATGACTTTTTATTAATGTAAAATAATAGAGTGGTTATGACCTTTTTAGGAAGAGACATATTCATGTTTATGGATATGTAAATAATTGTTCAGTTAACAAACAAAATTATTTTTAAACGAATTTATCTCTTAGGCAAATCCATAGAGACAGAAAGTAGATTAGGGACTGCCAGGTAGTTTGGAGGAAGGAATGAGGAGTGATTGTCAGCGGTCATGGGGTTTTTCTTTTCGGAGTGATGAAAATGTTCCAGAATTTTTTTTTTTTAAGTTCTAAAATTAGATAGTCATATGACTGCACAACTCTGAATATCCTAAAAACCAGTGAATCATATACCTTAAAAAGGTGAATTTTATCTCAATAAAGCTATTATTTTAAAAACAAGTTTTAAAATATTTTATCTCTAGATTTAACTACCTAGATTGCAGACAACTAGAGAAAATCATAATACACTGGTATAAATTTAAAACCCTGAAATTGGTCAATGCCAATGATATGTTCTTATTCTGAGGTAAATTATTCACTAAATCCTTATAAATCGATTTGCTTCATAAAGGATTCTACTTTTCTCCTTTCTGATATTGTTGCTATTAAAACAACTTAATCTGAACCAGTCTTACCTCCACAGGTAGTTTCTGCTTTTTCTTTATGCTTGCCTAAAGGCTCCTGTTACAAGCTACAGATCAGAAACTGAGTCTTCTGGAAGAAACACAAAAGCCTCAATAAAAGACTATTCACGTACTCCTGATGGATGATATTAAAAGATATTACTCATAAATACAAGCTTCCTGAGATAAGCTGATATTATCACCAGAAAAAAGGTATTTCTCAGAAGGTACCAAGTGACTGTCAGGATGTCCAGGATGTCTTTACATTCCAGAAGCAGATGACTTTATAGAAGTAGGCTGCTTATCCCAAGACCAATAGAACATAAATTTCCAACCTACCTGAAACTATTGCTTGTAATACTTCTTTTCGTGCTTTTGTTCTAATTCACCTTGTCATTTCTCTTTCACCAAGGATAATGGAGAAGAACTGCTCTGTACTCATACCCTGGCGACCTTACATGTCTCCACATAGGCAGGCTTAACCACAGGCTGACCTAAGCTCTGGCAGAATGCCTCATGATACTCCAGACTATGGAAATATATGCAGTCGTGGCAGGTGCTGCTACAAAGCTCTCTCACCCACTGCCCTAAACTCTTCTGCCTGGCCACCGTTCCTCAGACACAGGGTATCCTACCACTCATGTTGCCTGTGATTATCTGGTTTCAGTGTTACCCAGTGAGACAATGGACAAGAGGAGCTGACACCATGGTGATCTGTTGTCTATGTAAGTAATAAACTGAATTTTACTGGCTGAATTTGTCAGCGTGCTTAACAGAAAACTTGCTTGGCTATAGGCTTGCCCATGCCTACTCCGATCTTTTCCCTCAACTATATAGCTTACATATGATCCTCTTGACAAAGCCTTGACCTAACTCCCTACCTTATACTTCCCAAACTAGGTATTTCTTCTCAAGGGAAATACTGTCTGGTCATACCAGGGCCATGGAAGAGTTACCTCACCTGAGTTTTTACGATTTTATGTTTATCCCCAAACTGGACCTTGAACATTTATATCCTAGATGACTCATCTTATTTGTTTCAGAAAAAAAGTTTCTCTTTACAAACTACCGTGGTAAAATCTGATGGATATCTACAACATTTAAAGTGTTTTTATCTTTATCCTCTATCTAACAGGTTCTTACAGCCTCTGGAATGTATTTGGTTTGCAGAAACTCAGCTTATCCCTTTTTGACTGTCTATAGCCATGGCAAGTTTCATTACTTGAGCCAACCTTAGAATTTGTCAAAGCCTCAACTCAAATACAAATTCCTTCAAGAATGAGATTTTGCACAAATTTATGGGCAAAATTTTAAATTCTAATTAGCCTAAGATCCTGCATAGTCTTATGACAATCCTTCCAAATTCTGCTTAACTCTATGTAAGTTATCTCTATCCCAGAGACAACTAAGAATCCCTTTCTTACTCACTTTTGAGCAATTCCTCTTATGGTTTTACATATGTGACCCTTTTAATCTTTATTTTCTGAATCAACAACATCATCCTCATTCATATTTGCCTCATCAAAATCTAACTTATATATACAGATAACAACTGTATATAAAAATATAATAATTAGACGATTTCAGATATTTCCTTCCCATCTCCTTCAAAACACTATGCTTCTGTGGGAGTGTCTGAAGGAACAATGATTTATCTGGAGGAAAAAAAAAACCAGACACTCCCTTTATGCTAGAATCATTGGGGCTCTATTTTCAACTACAGAGGTCATGTAACTTGAAAATGTTATCAAAAATTTGTGACTAACATTGACTATAAAGATAAATAATACTGCAAAGCCCAAGAATTACAACAAACTAAAGTCATTGATCTAAGTGGTGTGGATAACAGCATAGTCCTAAATTTCTTGCTGGTAAGCCAAGAAAAAAATATGAATTACTGCTAATGTTTCCTGCTGCCCATGGAGTAGTATCACAGGGAAAGTTGACCTATGTATATTCAAATAAAAGATAAGACAACTTGATTATCAAAAGTAGACTCAGAAGTCTGAATTTTAAGATCTGATCTCCTAATCAAAGTGAGAGAATATCTGGTCACTCTAAAGTAACTTCCAGTCTCTTCTTATAATAGTCATGGCTATTCTTACTTGTCTGACAGTCTTCTAATTCCAATGCTTGGTCTCCAGAGTCATACATGCTTCTGCACAGCTGTTATTTCATCAGATGGTACAAAAATTCATTTTGCAACAGAAGGAAAACAAAAGGACTCTGATATTCAGTCAGGCTAAATACCAAGGCCTTTGATCACAATTCCTCCAAAAATCATAACACATACAGCAGTGAATATGTAGCATACTGTTCTATACCGATAGGACTAAGGCAGTACTGCTAAAATAAAACTCTACCAAATTCCTAGCAGGTGCATACAAAAGTGCTGACTCTGTATCTCTGAGCCTAACAGATACTCTCATATCCCACCTCATACCTCTTTATAAAGAAATCTCTGTACTTTTGTGACAGCAGAACAAAATCAAAAGGAAGAATTTCTAGTTCCTAAATGACCCAATCAGAACATAAAACCTAGGGGCGCCTGGGTGGCGCAGTCGGTTAAGCGTCCGACTTCGGCCAGGTCACGATCTCACAGTCCGTGAGTTCGAGCCCCGCGTCGGGCTCTGGGCTGATGGCTCGGAGCCTGGAGCCTGTTTCCGATTCTCTGTCTCCCTCTCTCTCTGCCCCTCCCCCGTTCATGCTCTGTCTCTCTCTGTCCCAAAAATAAATAAAAAACGTTGAAAAAAAATTAAAAAAAAAAAAAAAAGAACATAAAACCTAGAATTCCTCCTAATACATAATAAACTTTTTTACTTTTCCCCTCTTTTTCACTTTCAGCATGGAGAGACAGGGTGAACTCATTTCTCACCCAGCAAGCAGATTCATAGCTTAAAAAAAAAAAAAAAAACTCAGGTGAATTGTATTATTCCTTGAAAGCTATTTATAGAAACTTTTATTGATCAAAATATAAAATATGTTACAATTCCAAAGATTAAGATGAAGCTAAGACTAAGATTAGTTTACACAGGGGTATGCCAGAAATCTGACTCATTTTTAGATGTGAGCTGCAAATTTGGCTCTGACCTTCAGGAAACAAGGATTAGGTACAAGAAAATGGTGCTTCTTTTTTAAAATTTTTTTAAGTGTTTTATTTTTTTACTTTTGAGAGACAGAGAGAGCAGGGGAGGGGCAGAGAGAGAGGGAGACAGAGGATCTGAAGCGGGCTCTGCGGCTGACAGCAGAGAGCCCAATCCAGGGCTCAAACTCACGAACCTTTGACATCATGACGTGAGCTGAGCTTAACCGAGTAAGCCACCCAGGTGCCCCAAGACAACAGTGCTTCTAAGACAAATACAGACCAGTTGCTCGAGAGGCATCTTTTTTTCTAGGAGTGAAACCAGAAAAATTTCTCCCCTGAGTGCTCATAAAGACATTATTAGCTGGTACAATGGTCAGTACTTCACACAATGGACACTATCTTCAGTGCAATAGTTTATCACCTACAGCACGCCCCAATTTGAACCAAGGGTTTGCAGTCAAAATCCAATTGCAAAAAAGCAATTATATGAGGAAACAAAGTAATATTGTTCAAGTATGCAATTGTCTGATGTTCCTATTTTTTAAAATATTTTATTTTATTTTTTAAGTAATCTCTGTAGCCAACATGGGGCTTGAACTCACAACCCAAGAGTCGCTTGCTCTACTGACTGAGCCAGCCAAGTACCCACCCCTCTGAGATTCTGATTTAATCCAAGGATGAAATTCACAACATCTAGAGTAGGGATTCTCAAAAACTTTATGTATATAAGAATTTTTAGTCCTCCCAACAGATAGGGGGGGGGGGCATTTGTTCATTTAACATGTATTTATTCACCACCTTCTCAGTGGGGATACAATGATAAACCAGAAAGAGACATGGTTTCTTCTCTCAAGAAGTATTTAATCTAGTGATGGGGGAGATAGACATCAATGAAAGAATCACAAATATATATAAAATAACAACCATACAAGTAAATGGAGGAGGTAAATAGTGCTATGAGAGCACAGAATAGGAGAAAGTCATCTGTCAGGGAAGTCTGAAAGGCTTTCCCTGAGGAAGTCATGAATGAATGGAGGTGATGAGTTAGCCTAAGAGATAAAGGGCTGGGGAAGGACCTCTGGTAGACAGACACAGCAAAATTTCTGTGTAGAACTGAGACAGAAACTGAGACAATGCCAATGTCACTGGATAATAAAGAAAAAGGGAAAGTTGGTTCAAAATTAGGCTGGTTGCTTCTAGATCATGCACAGCTTTGACCATATTTGGAGTTTGTTCTAATATAAATGAGAAAGCACTCAAGTGTTTCCAGGAAAGAAGGTGATATAATTAGATCTTCATTCTGAAAGATAGCTTTGGGAGTAAAAAACAGATCTAAAGGGGAAATAAAACAGTTGCAGGAAAGCAGGATGCCACTGCAAAAATCAAGCAAGAATCCAAAAGAAGAATGGAATATATTTGGAGAATCAGATAACTTGACACTCTCCACCCAAATACATACATTTTACCACAGATGGGGATGTTTATTCTCTAACAGTTCTGAGGCAGAAAAAATGAGCTGAAAATCAGTAATACTGAGAAATTAATAAACCATTATCCTTCAGGCAATCCTCCATTAATATTACAAACATTCCCATAATTTGTATATTTAAATGTCACCTCATTATTCCTGAGGTCATTCCTTTGAATGGGGTCAAGATTTTCCTTAAAAGTAGTAAGGAGGTGAATGAATAATGTGTTAATCTTCTATATCACAGGAAGACATAATCCCCATCATTTCAGCCTCAAAATTTTCAAAGCAGGCATTATAATGATCTGACTCAGGTAATGAATTTATCAGTAACATATTAATGAAACATGTGAATTCAAGCAATGTAACTTCCTGATAAACCTCCCAATATAAATTTGGTGCAGAGTATACCATTAAGTTGTTAATTAAAAGACCTGAACGAAGAAAAGGAGTCCTTAGAAGATCTATGCTTTTATTTAAACACATTTTTCAGGAGCACCTGGGTGGCTCAGTTGGTTGAGTGACCAACTTCGGCTCAGGTCATGATCTCACAGTTTGAGTTTGAGCCCCCGCATCGGGCTCTGTGCTGACAGCTGACAGCTCGGAGCCTGGAGCCTGCTTCAGATTCTGTGTCTACCCCCCTCTCTGCCCCTCCCCTGCTCATGCTCTGTCTGTCTCTCTCTCTCTCTCAGTAATAAATAAACATTAAAAAAATAAAAAAATAAAATAAACACAGTTTTCAGGAAATGAAAAGGTTAAAAACAAATGAACTATATATTCAACTCAAGAATTCAGAAATGGGCAAACTCAAAAGAAGAATGAAAATAATAAATATAAGGACAGAAATAAAAAAATACAGAAAACAATAGAGAACATAAATAAAACTAATGGCTATTCTTTAAAGAAAGCATTAACATTCACCATTCACTGTAGTGCCAGCTTGTCTCAGTAGTCCTGCAATCTCTCAAATCTAGATATTAATAAACAGAAAATGCAAATAATTCCATTTTAGCTTTTCCTCTTCTAAGAAAAAGGGTAAGTTAACTTTGTTATTTTTCCCTTAAAGTCCAAAATACTGCCTGGAACAGAACCTTTAAAAAACTGGGGGCCATCAGAGGATTATGGATATGTGACTTTAACAAATAATTTAAAAATAGTTTTCAGGGGGCGTCTAGGTGGCTCAGTCAGTTAAGCATCCAACTCTTGATGCCAGCTTAGGTTGGGATCTCATGGTCCTGGGATTGAGCCCTGCATAGGGCTCCGTGCTGAGCGTGGAGCCTGCTTGGATTCTCTCTCTTTCCCTCTCTGCTCCTCCCCTCCCCTGTTCACATTTACCCACACACTCTCTCTCAAAATAAATAAACATTAAAAAAATTTTTTTCCAGCAATTTTTAGTCTACCCTTTTTATTATCTAATTCTTTCACTACTTAAGACTATCTTCAATTCCAGCAAATGTGTGTATGACCAAGTAATTGTGAAGTAAAATAACATCTTGAATCAGGTTAGTAAAAAAAAAAAAACAAAAAACAAAAAACTAGTATGATAGTTAACAATTACTGAATAATTACTATGCTGCAGACATTTTTGATCCATTTGCTTCATTTTCATGTTAACTCTGAAATATATTATCCCCAATAAACAGGTGAAGAGAAGGGACAAAGACCTTAACTGATTCTGCTAGTAAATGACAGAGCTAGAGCCCAAATTCAAGACAGTCTGATTGCCAGACCCATAGTTCTTAACCATATTGCTCTAATAGCTTCACACATTTGGTCACAGGAGAAAACTGCAAATAGCCAAACCACTTAATATCAGCTAATGTAAAGAAGATTATTTAAGAAGCTCAGCAACTAGTAGGTAAGCTATGAGGGTGTTTACTACAAACTTCAACATCTTTGCATGTTTGAAACTTTTCACAATAAAATGTTGAGGAAAAGAAACTTCAACATGCGTTTAAGTGGTATTTTAAGAGACGATACAGAGAAACTGTTAAGGTCTAAAAGTTGCATTTCTGACATGCAAAAGTAAATAATAACTACTTCTGTTCCACAGAAATTATTTTAATGTTTGTTAAGGAAATGGCAGCCACCAGGCTAGATCAGTTCAACTGATAATATGGGACTTGGAGTTATAAGGTGCTATAGGGTTTTCTTTTTATTAAACAGTATTTTTCTCAGGGACTCAAAGAAAATTAGTCCAAATTTTGTATTATATATATATTTTAAAAAGAAGTAAAAAGAATCAAATCATGCAGAGCTGGAAAATGGGGTTCCCTGTTCATTTCAGGGTCCCAGACAAGCTGATAAAGTACTGGTGTAGTTTAGCTGGAATGTAAATTGGTGCATCCACTGTGGAAAACAGTATGGAGGATGGTCCCGTAATTCCACTACTGGGTATTTATTCAAAGAAAATAAAAACACTAACTTGAAAAGATATAAACACCCCTATGTTTATTGCGGCATTATTTAAATACACAAAATATGGAAGCAACCTAAGTGTCCATCAGTAGATGAATGGATAAAGAAGACGTGGAATATTAGCCATAAAAAGAGAATGAGATCTTGACATTTGGGACAACAGGTACAGACAGACATAGAGAATATTATGCTAAATGAAATAAGTCAAAGACAAATACCATAGGGTTTCACTTACATGTGGAATCTAAAAAATTAAACAAACATACAAGCAAACAAAAAACAGAAACAGATTCATAAATACAGAGAACTGGTGGGTGCTAGAGTAGAGGCGGGTAGGGGAATGAGCAAAATAGATGAAGGGGACTAAAAGGTATAAACTTCCAGTTATAAAATAAATAAGTCACGGGGGCACCTGGGTGGCTCAGTCAGTTAAGCGTCCAACTTCGGCTCAGGTCACAATCTCATGGTTTGTGAGTTTGAGCCCCACATAGGGCTCTGTGCTGACACCTCAGAGCCGGGAGCCTACTTCTGATTCTGTGTCTCCCTCTCTCTCTGCCCCTCTCCCGCTCATGCTCTGTCTCTCTCTCTCAAAAATAAATTAAAATGTTAACAAAATTAAAAAAATAAGTTACGGAGATGAAAAGTACAGCATAGGGAACATAGTCAATAATGTTGTGTAATAACATTCTATGGTGACAGATGGTGACACTTATTGTGAGGAGCACAGAGTAATGTACAGAATTGTTAAATCCCTATGTCGTACACCAGAAACTAATATTATATTTTATTGTCAACTGTACTTCAGTAAGAATTTAAAAAAACATGTATTATCCCACTGCTTTCTGGTCTCCAGGGTTTCTGATGAAAAGTACTGTTAAATTTGATTAAAGATCACTTATGGGACTTGGAAAAGAAAAATGGCGTAGTTTAGGCAATAGCTTACTTAAGGTGAAAGCCTCCATGTCAAAGTCAGAAGATGGAAAGAAAAGAAAGGAATGCTGGAAGTAATGGAAATTGCTATGTTATCACTAGGGTTTGCTGTTCAATGAAAACGAAAAGGGGCTAAGCACCAACATCCAGAAAATAGAGTAGAATACTAATGAGATGGTTGGCTGCCAGAATAGCAATTTTCACCTAACATTAAAGAGGACCCACACCCAAATCAATCAATCAATCAATCAATCAAACAAACAAAACCACCTTATTTAATGAGGACCCAGGATTCTGGCAAAGAGAGATCACCTGAACTTGGAAATTAAAGCAGGAGTGCTAAACAAGAATAACCAAACTTGTGACACGTGAAAACTGGTTACTTAAAAAGGTACTGTAGTAAGGTAGAAGAACAAAAGCTTTAGAGTCAGCAAGATATGGGTTCAAATTCTGCCTCCCAGTCATATACAACCTATATACTAACTTGAACAAATTATTTTACCCCCTAATATTCAGTTTCCTCATCTGCAAATAGGATCAATTAATTTACCATCACAAAGTTGTTTAAGGATTGAGATGAGTAGCCCTCAACTGAAGTTTCCTTTCCTCTTTTGATTTACCTGAAATATATGTCTTTTAAACTGATAAGAACAGATACTACACTTGATCTTAGCCAAAAGGCCGAGAAGCGATGAAATATATGCGATGGCCGAGAAGCGATGAAATAATAGAATGGGTATGGTAGATGACAGGCACTTTCATAGAAATTGGGAAAGGATATAAACCCAAGAAGCATGGATTCCAAGGGGGAAATTTCCTTTATTTTTCTTCAGAAAATAACAATGAAAAATTATCTCAAACAAGCAAAAGCAGAAAAGAAGCTGTGGTAGACCAAATTTGAAGTCTGTTCCTTAGGGTATTTCTCCATTATCCTATCATTAAGCAACACTTGGGTACAGTCTGTATAAAAGCCTCCCATATTTCCAAAGTCTCCTGAACACAACAAGGAAATACAAAATGGAGTATAATACCTAAGGTTCATAGTGATTATGGTGACATTAGATGTTCATGATGATCCAAAGTAACTAAGAAAAGGATAAATCAGTAACTGTCTAGTTAGTACAAGAAGGCATGCCATATAAGAGTTCCTTTGAAAATATTTTTAATAAAATTAGTTTCTGATAATCAAGTATCTGTTGATGCTAAATTCCCTGCCTCTATCCAATGCCAGATAAAAGAGGTATTATTGTATATTAATCTATGAAATGAAGAATTTTAAAAAATATCCTTGAGCTTGTATGTTTGACACCATGAAGGATAACCACATTACTCCTCAAACATACTTTATGCCATAAGCAAGACAAACTATTATGGGAATAAAACAAAACTGTGTTAACTTGTCATAAGTTTTTTTGAGACTACATTTTAAAAATTATTCTTTTTTTTTAAATGTTTTATTTATTCTTGAGAGAGACAGAGCATGAGCAAGAAAGGGGCAGAGTGAGAGAGGGACACAGAATCCGAAGCAGGATCCAGGCTCTGAGCTGTCAGCACAGAGCCCCATGTGGGGCTCGAACTCACAGGTCGTGATATCATGACCTGAGCCAAAGTCAGACGCTCAACTGACTGAGCCATCCAGGTGCCCCCAAAATTATTCTTTTTAAAATTTCATCTACTATCTCAGGTATCTCACTAAGCTAAAATTAATTTAGTCTCATTCCCTTTCAATTTATCCTTCTGACTTAGGCTCTCCAATATAGACTGGAGAAGCTAGAAACTCAACAGAAACAAATCTCAGCAAATACAACACTCTTAGAATTTGAAAGCTAGAAAATAATCTACGTGTCATGTCATCAGAACAAAAGTTGAAAACATCTTGTTGCATGAATCTGTAGTGAACTGGGTAAAACTGCCTACAACCCAGTAATATCCAAAAAAACCCACTCGGTCTGTAAATCTTAAATATGCCAAATTAACTGATATGAGATTACCTATATGAGGCTCCAGGTTTTGGGGAGGGTGGTAGATTTTTTTTTTTTAAGATATGCCAAAATTAGTCTTTGGCCTAGGTATCCAGCTAAAGCATGTTTCTCCATTCTGCCTTGGCCTGCTTCAAGCCATTTCTGGATCCCTGGATATGACATGACTGGAAATTACATGATCCTTAAGTTAGTTACTATTATATCTAATCAGTGCAACAAGGTCATATATATGCCATGTCATCTGGATTTACTATTGTATCTGAATTTTCATTTTCCAGGTTTAGAAGGTATTACAGGTAGAGCTTAAAACAAGAATCTTCTTGTGTGTGTTATATATTGAAATTTTATCAATAAGATGAAGTACAAATGTACATTAATGTAAGAGAAAAATGTGTAATTAATGATTATGAAAACCATTTTATGTACAAAAGAAACTAACAATTTTCAAATAGCCAAGTAGAAAACCTGAGTAATATTATTGATAGGGTAAGTTAGCTATTGATTTTAAGAAGAGTATAACAGAAGTCCCTGGGTGGCTTAGTTGGTTAATCATCAGACTCTTGATCTGGGCTCATGTCATGATCTCACCACGGTTCATGAGTTCAAGTCAGGCTGAGGGCTGGCAGTGTGAAGCCTGATTGGGATTCTCTCTCTCTGCCCTCCCCAGCTCACTTGCGCTCTCAAAGTAAATAACTAAACTTAAGGGAGAAAAAACAACAATTAGACCACTAAAATTTCTAATAACAATTTGAGGGATAATATTTCAGAATTATTTACATATTCCAGAAATTTAATCTATGGTGGAGATATTAACTTTAGTCTGAGCTGTGGTCAAACATTGGTTTTCATACTTGGATATCTGGTATTCCAAAAATATATATATATTTGCTACAATATGTATATACAGCCAAACTATGTAGGTATTTCTTACATAAATGCATTATTCACTTCTATTTTCATTTGCTTACATAAAACATATTTTTTAAGTAGGCTCCTATGTGTCCCAAGGATACAGAAAATAAACCAACCCACAAGCTCCTTTATGGGCCAAAGAATAGACTTCATGAAAAATTCAAAGCTCAGACACAAGACCCAGTGATCTAACATTTTATTGTCAACTGTCAGTCATCAAAGAAAATTCAAGCAAAAGAGGTATTGGCTCTTCTGATCTCTATGCATTTTCTTTTTTTCTTTTAAGTTTTATTTATTTTGAGAGAGAGAGAGACAAGAGTGTGCATGTGAGTGGGGGAGGGGCAGAGAGAGAGGGGAAGACAGAGAATCCCAAAGCGGGCTCCGGACTGTCAGTACAGAGCCCGACTTGGGGCTCCATCTCATGAACTGTGGTGAGATCATGGCCTGAGCATAGATCAAGAGTCATATGCTTAACCAACTGAACCACCCTGGCACCCCTCAATGCATTTTCAATAAATTGTCTTAAAAGGTTAAAATGCATATACAATAGAAGAATTCTTGTTTACTACAGCTAAAAATGTGCACAGTTACTAAGATTGAACTGATTTCATACTCTTAAAAATATGTGAGAAAATTAACCTTCTTTATACATTCCATTCTTAATGTTTTAGGATTTAGAAAAACTCTTTGTCATAGAAAATGAATTTATAGTAAAGTAGGCTCAAATTGCCGTGATCAAGTAATATCTAAAAGAAGAAAAAAACAAAACCCAAGCCCTTTTAAGGATCCAATATCCCAATCCAGCATCAGTAAATGCAGTAAGATTTACCACCATTAAGAGGCAGCAAGGCAGAGAGTTCGAAACCGAATGCAGCAAGACATAGACTGGTTCTCGCTCAGCTGCTTCATCACCTTGGACAAGTTATTTACCCTCTTAACCTGTTTCCTAAACAATAAAATGAAGATAATAATATCTGTCTTTTCTATGTGGATCAAAGGAATTAAAGCATGTGGATTAGAAATAGCAATATATATGGGGCGCCTGGGTGGCGCAGTCGGTTAAGCGTCCGACTTCAGCCAGGTCACGATCTCACGGTCCGTGAGTTTGAGCCCCGCGTCAGGCTCTGGGCTGATGGCTCGGAGCCTGGAGCCTGTTTCCGATTCTGTGTCTCCCTCTCTCTCTGCCCCTCCCCCGTTCATGCTCTGTCTCTCTCTGTCCCAAAAATAAATAAAAAACGTTGAAAAAAAAATTTAGAAATAGCAATATATGTAAAATATTAAGTATCGTGAGTTCTAAATCTAGGTTCTTTTTTTCTACCATTTTTTTTAATGTTTATTCATTTTTGAGAGAGAGAGACAGACAGAGCGTGAATGGGGTAGGGGCAGAGAAAGAGGGAGACACACAATCCAAAGCAAGTTCCAGGCTTTGAACCATCAGCACAGAAACTGATGCAGGGCTCGAACCCACGGACTGCAATGTGAGATAATGACCTGAGCCAAAGTCAGATGCTCAGTCAACTGAACCACCAAGGTGCCCCTTTTCTATCACTTTTATAAATAGATTGTTGTTGATTTTTACATGGTTTTATCCTTTTAATGATAATTAACTTAGGATTCCCTTTAAACACTTCTTGGGACTTGCTTTGGTTACTTGCCATTCAAAAATGTGGGTATGATTTATGAAAGTTGAAGTAATAAAAAAGTTCATTTGGGGGCTCCTGGGTGGCTCAGCTGGTTGAGCGTTGGACTTCAGCTCAGGTCATGATCTCACAATTCGTGAGTTCAAACCCCGTGTCAGGCTCTGTGCTGACAGTGCAGAGCCTGCTTGGATCCCCATCTCTCTCTCTCTCTCTCTCTCTCTCTCTCTCCCCCTCTCCAGCTCACACTCACTTGCTCTCTGTCTCAAAAATAAATACTTTTTAAAAAGTTCATTCAAATTAGTAATGTTAAGTCATGAACTCACATTAAAAAAGTAAAGCAAAAGAAAACAAATACAAAATCATTTTACAATAGAGAAACGTTGCTCTTTGCCAAAAGTAGTAATAATCTGCTAAAACTGCTTTTGCTAAGGTCATCCAGTAACTACTATCTGGGTTGGTACATGGCATCAGCAGTCAAGTAGTATCTCCCAGGAACCAAACACTTCAAAAAAGATACAATAAATAGGAATGACCTCAGAAAGTTCAACCATAAAATGAAAAGAAGATGAACCAAAACAGAGATGAAGAAGTCAGACACACAGGACCAAGTAAAAGATGACTAAATTTAAGACATTAACATGCAACGAGAAGAAATGTACCTATCAGAAAGGAGGGCTGTTTAACAATAGAAATGTTGAAAAAGGAAAGGTGAAGAGACAAATGTGGCCAGTGCCCATGTAAGCACTGCTCAGGAAAGAGGATATCCTGTAAAGCTGATAGATGCAAGTAACTGCTTGGCAGATATATTATGAACTTTATTACAGCCTGATGCCATTTAAAATTCCAGTCATTTACAGTCAACTCCTTCATTCTAATCCCATACTCCTGTTCATTAAGCAACTTTTGATAATTTGGTTTTCCATATAGCAGCCTATATGGAGAGAATACCCTCCCTGGTGAAAACATCTTATCCTCATTTTACATGACTGAATTGGTATTCTGATATACACATACACATTCTCTTGTGATAGAGATGTCTATACTCAAATAAAAGTGTAAGCTCTACAATCAGATTACTTGAGTTCCCACTGATTTACTCTGTGACCTTGGAAAATTCATCAGTCTCTCTTCATTTGTAAAACGAGGGCTGTTATATAGGGTTATTGTGAAGATTAAATGAAGTAATTCACGGAAAGCACTTAAAACAGAACCTGGCATATAGTAAGCACCATAAAAATGTTAGCCACTGTTGGGGTGCATGACTGGCTCAGTTGGTTAAGTGTCCAACTTTGGCTCAAGTGATGATCTCGTGGTTCGTAAGCTGGAGTCCCGCATCAGGTTCTGTGCTGACAGCTCAGAGCCTGAAGCCTGCTTCAGATTCTGTGTCATCCTCTCTCTGTGTCCCTCCCCTGCTTGTGCTCTCTCTCTCTCAAAAAGAAATAAACTTAAAAAAAAAGTTTTAAAAATGTTAACCACTGTTACTATTTTTTAGCATGAATTAACATCCCCAAGTCTGATCAGCCCTGAGACTGATCAGTTTCTGAATCTGAGAGATTAAAAGCAAGACCACTGGGGGCATCGATGCACAAAATATATTCTGACAGCCCTAGACTGGCCGGAGGCTTGACTTGGTGAATTCAAGGTCACCCATCTCTCTGAGATTTTTTTGGAAGTCAGATCACCTCTGTCTGTCCAGGTGAAAACTTGACTTCATCGCATAACAAAAGGTCACAAACTCAAATGCATAAGTGGTCAGCAAGTCACTTCATAAGCAGACCTTAGGTGCTGAATATGCAAAGAAAGGATCAGTGAAAAGATTGTGAAGGATGAAGACCACAAGTCTAGTGGCATTCAAGCACAAGTATTGTTAAACATCCTGTCAGGCAAACAACAAGATACTTGGTCTGAAGGCCAGCTGTTTGCAAGCCCTGCAGTACTGTTTCATTCATGTTTTTAAAAGTCCTAATTTAGTATATCCTGTGACCAGTTTTCAACCCTTTCCTTTACCTGCTCTGTGATCACCCTTTCCTTGAAACGTTCTCCTCCCTTGGCTTCCAGAAAACCTGTCTTCACGGTCTACTACACATAGCTGGGTGATCTCAGCATCTAGACTAACATCTTTGTTAGAAACTCTCAGATCTTTACCTCCAGTTCTATCAATGCTAAGAAATATCCCATGAATTTTGCCTTTTGTCTGCCTTCTTACTGTCAATGCTTTCGATTAAGTCCTCGTTACCCAATTTCTAGATTTTTACAGTGGCTTTGATTCATTCCTTTTTTTCATGCTCCACACCCATCAGCAAATCCTATTGGTTCTATCTTCAAAACATATCCAAAATCCAACCATTTTCACCTCCTTGGCCTAAACCATCATCACTTGTCACTTACATTACTTCAAGCAACTTCCTTTTTACCATTCTTTTACTATAGCATCACCTTGCACGTCCTCTGTTCAAATCCTCCAGTGGCTCCCATACCACTCAGAGTGAAATCCAAGTTCCCTAATATGGCCTTCCAAGGCCCTACACAGTCACCCTTGCCCATCCAACTTCATCTCTTCTCTTCCCCTTGCTCATTCTTTTCTCTAGCCACACTGCCCCCTTTTTTCCTTAATTACACTAGGCTCATTCCTAGTTCTAGGCTTTCTCCACCTTCTGTTCCCTTTATCTAGAATGCTTTTCTCCCAGATGTACTGGGCCTGGATTGCTCTTATTCTAGGGCTTTGCTCAAATGCTCCTTTTTCAGTTGAATGTTTCCCTAACATACCCTACTTAAGATGGAAATACCCTTCCCACACCCATAGGATAACCCACCTTCCTTTCTATCAGCATTGATCACATTTGTTTTTCATGTTTATCATCTTTTTCTCCAAAGAAAATGTAAGTTCCATTGGGTAAAGGATTTTTTTATTTATTGCTATCTTTCCCAAGTCCAAAACAATATATACTAAATATTAGCTGCTTAATATTTCATGAAAATCATTGAAAGCTCCCTAACTTGTCTTCCTTCTACTGATATCCCTTTCCATAGTCTGCCTCCTCCTAGCCTCCAGGTATCATGCCAAAAAATGCACCTGAACATTCTCCTGCTTAAAAAACTTGATGAGAGGGGTGCCTGACTGGCTCAGTCAGAAGAACATGTGATTCTTGATCTCGGGGTCTTGAGTTTTGAGCCCCACGTTGGGTAAAGAGATTACTTAAATAAACTACAAAAAAATAAAAAAATTAAAAACTTTGATGAGATCTTTACATCATTCAGGGTCAGATTCCTAATTCACGGAAGCCTTTTCCTCATTCCCCAAAATATGTTGTACATGCTTCACATACTAACACTTTTATCATTTCTAAACCTACTATGCCATTTTACTTCTTCATGCTTTTCATATATTTGTCTCTGGCCAAATTTTTACTCATCCTCCAGACATGATGTCTCCATGAATCCCCCATCTATGCCACTACCGCCTTCAATTTATACCTCTATTATATGACTGGTGCTGCAATTATATATTTACCAGTCTGTTTCTTTTACTAGATTGTAAGATCCTAGAGAGCAAATTCAGTGAGATTGTATTCAGATTTGTTTCCTCAGTGCTTAACACTATATACTTGGCACAGAATTCTGCTGAATGGAAATTTAATCAATGAAAATTCAAAAGTAAATGAAACGATTTGTTTATGAAGGGCTAACAAAAGAAAAATGTCTTTCTAAGAGTCAAAGTGGTTTCCAACATCAAACCTGAACATGACGTAGAACTTGAGTTTTTTATATTTGCTAAAGAAAAGCTCACTTTGGTAGTTTTCACAATAGTTAAATGAGTAGATTCAGGAGTAAAAAATAAACTAATGATACAATTTAAGTTTTGCAAGACGAAAAGAGTTCTGAAGATTGGTTGTATAACAATGTGTAGGTCCTTAACACTACTGAACTGTACAATTACAAATAGTTAAGATGTAAATTTTACATGTGTATTTTACCACAATTAAAAATAAAATAAGGCCGCCTGGGTGGCTCAGTCTGAGCGGCCAACTCTTGGGTTTCAGCTCAGGTCATGATCCCAGGGTTGTCGAATTGAGCCCTCCATGTTTAGCAAGGAGCCTGCTTGAGACTCTCTCTCACCCTCTCTCTCTCTGCCCCTCCCCAACTTGCATGCAAGCTTGCTCTCTTTCTCTTTAAAAAGAAAAATATATGTGTGTGGGTGTATACATATATATATACACATACATATATATGTATATATAAACATATATATACACATATAAACAAATATATATATACATATATATGTAAACATATATATGTATAAAACATTAATTAATAGCCTAGTGAGGGAAGGCATTTGCTCAAGTATACATACTAATTTACAAACCAAATATTGTATAGAACATCAAGTGAACTCTAATGTGAGATAAGGCATCTGCAATTTTTTAAACTAAAATTATTGACTAAAATGGGAAGAGAGATGAGTATCACCTAATTCAACTACCTTATTTCACAAATAAGATAAATAATCATGAAAAAAAAATATTAACCAAGTTAGAGGAAAAATGATGATCAAAACTCAGGTTTTACTGCGAATGCAGGGGTTTCTTAGATTTACCACATTACAACGCACAACAACTCAGAAAGTCAAGGCTGGAACTTAGCGCGCTGCATCCCTATGCAGACTTAATGAAGAGTGAAAATAATACAAGTAGAAGTTTGCATACCTGTGCGCTATCTAGTCTCCATCTGTGGGATCCCCTAGACAAGGTACTGAATGCTGTAATACTATATGCCTCCTCATGGGATTAATGTGAGAATCAAATGAAAGCCCTATTACAAATGTAAAGTGTAATCATCTTCTACATCCTCATCCCTTCAGATTCTCCAGTGCAGTCTCTTAGTAAGGTTTCAATCATTATGTGCAAGGGAGAGAGAAGAGGGAAATAATATAAACTTGTATAGGGGTGCCTAGGTGGCTCAGTTGATTAACTGTCTGACTCTTGTTTTTGCCTCAGGTCATGATCTCATGGTTTGTGAGAGGGATTCTCTCTCTCTCTCTCCCTCTGCTGCTACCCAGCTTGTGTTCTCTCTCTCTCTCAAAATAAATAATCTTTATATATATTGTACACACACACATATATGTATATATACACACATATATATGTATGCATACATATATACATACACATACATACACACACCGTAATTCTGACTAGTTGGGAGTTTTGTTGTTCTTGTTTTACATGAGGAAGAAAAGTGGGGAGAGGAGGAAAAGAAGGAGGTGAGGAGGTGGGAAGGTTGCTCATAATGGGCAAAGAATAGCTTCCTCCTAAAGGAAATTATTCTACATATCTCTTAACAATTAAAGACTCTCAGAATCACAAGGTCTTATATTGTTCATGTTAAAATTACCATTTTTCCCAGTGCAGGCCCTGTAAAACTCACTTTTAGAATATTTCAGAAAATTATGTAATACTTAGGTATGTATCTATCTTTCCTACTCCACTGTACATGTGTCCAAAACAGGAACTCACAGTATTTAGCCTTTAAAAGTTGTTTGTGAATTGTTTTAATTGGATTAACACCCTGTGAAATACAAAGCTAGGTGGCTGAAGCTGTGCCAAAGAGAACTAGATGAAAGGGAAGAACTGAATGAAAAGAGGTAAGAATTTTGTCTCACTTTGGATTCTCCCCAACTCCTTCTCCACCTCTTATTGATTTCTCAGATCCTATGCAGAAGTCCTCTACTAACATTCTATATACCCACAAATTTATTTATCGGTATTATTATATTAGTTAACACTAATAAAAATACCATGTTTTCACTCCAGACATGAAAATATTTAAAGAAAAGTACACCAAATGGGTATTTTTTTTTTTTTAAAGCTGGCAAACAAACCTTGTACAAAATGTTCATCATGTAAATCATGTACAAGAGGAGTGCCAGGGTGGCTCAGTCCGTTAAGCATCCAACTCTTGGTTTTGGCTCAAGTCATGACTTCACAGTTCGTGAGATCAAGCCCTGAATCCCGGCTGCCAGCAAGGAGGCTGCTTGAGATTCTTTCTCTTTCTCTCTCTCTCTTTCCCCCCATCTCTTTCTGCCCTTCCCCCAATTGTGCACTCATGCATGTGCGCTCTCAAAATAAATAAATGTTTTTAAAATGCAAGAAAACTACAATTTTTTTAAAAGAAAAAAAGAAGTTGCCTTCTGAGAATTTCCATTCCCATTTAAAATCTTGTTCTGACACAGAGTCCAAGGGGGGAGAAAGGCTCAATCCCACAAACTGAGATCATAACCTGAGCAGAAATCAAGAGTCAGATGCTTAACCGACTGAGCCACCCATACGCCCTGTAATTCATTATTTTAAAATTCCAAAGTCTTTTTAAAGTCTGGCATCAGAGTTCCTTGCTAGCAAAATTATTTCAATATCTGAATTTGGTGACATGGTTTCTTCATTACATAGAATACATAATTCTACATATTGAAGCTGCTTTGTGAACAGAGAACGTATTTCCTTCTTCCATACAAAATTATGAACTTTAGCTGCATTAGCAAAACCCAGTCATTGGTTTGTCCACAAATATTCAGAGTGGGAAATTTCTCAAAATATTAGTTAACCCATTCCAAGAATTATGTCATTTTAATGACAAGATAATGTAAAATAATCATGAAAATATGTCAAGTGCAAGCCTAAATAGCCATAATTTTTAGGAGTGGTTTTTTTTTTTTTTTTTTTTACTTTCCAAAAATTGTTGCATGTTTAATTGACTTGCTTGGTGATCTACTTGTATTATTACCATATGAGAGTTGTTGAAATATCTTTATCACTCTCAAGGTTGCCAAATATTTAGATATTTCGAATTTCAATGATGTTTGTTATTTCTGCTTGTGGGTTGTTTTTTTTTTTTTTTTAAAGTGTTTGGAATGCTTTACCAAAAGCATATCACATTACTCCACAGGTAAAATTTAAGCAATTTGTACGGTTTAGACTAGAGTACAACGTATACTTTTGATTACTTCTATTCCCTAAGGAGTCACTGCAGAGTTCCATATTTTTAAATATTCTAAATAAGAATTAGATTCAACAGATTTCATTCCAGTAATTTTAACGAACTAAAGCCCTCCTTTTTTTTAATGATTAAGATAGATATCAATGTAAAATAAAAACCTAACCCAAACTTAAATATGCTATTTGCGCTACTAAAATATGTAAATACGCCCAAAACACTAAAAGAACCAAAACTGTTCAAGGCCTAGCAAAAATATCAGAATCTCAGTTAAATGTTCAAATTATACACAGTATTTAGAAAATGCAGCTAGATGGGATAATCCGCGGGGTTTTCACTTTAGAAGAAAACTGTGCTACACTAAGCTTTGCAAAACCTAACATTTTTAACTTGAAACTTACTATTTCAAATTCCAAGAGGGTAAGACTATAAACACATGGCCTTTGGGGGTTTAAGTTTTTCCTTAAAAAAAAAAAAAAAACACCAAGTTTATTTTTAGGAGTGTGCTAGGGTAGTAGTCAAACAGAACACCGGCTATTACAAATTCCTGGCTCGTCCCATCAGGAAGTGAACGGCGGACCCTGGGCTGGGAGAGGCTTCATTTCAGCCCAGGCTGGACCGCAGCACCGAGCCCGCACGCGGGAGGCGCCGGGCGCAGACCGAACGGCAGACGGAGCCGCCCGGGGGCGGGGGGCTCGCACGTGCGGGCCGGGGGCGGGGCCGGCCGGAAAGGACCCCGGCGCGGGGAGGCGGGCGCGGCCGGGCCGACCTCCCCCGCGGCCGCCAGCCTGGGCTTTACATAAGGGCGCACGTCATGGAACTGATGGAGCCACACAGAGACGTCTAAGTCATGCAGGAGGCGCGCGGCCCCGGCCCGCTCCCGCCGCCCCAGACCCCTCCTCTCATCCGACAGAAAGACAGACAAGAAGGGTTCCCGACCTGTCGTGCCCTGCATGTTCAGAGTCTGTCATGTTTGGTCAAGAACGGGGCGGGGCTGGAGGACAGGTCTGCGAGGCCGGCGGCGGCGGGGCGCGGGGAGGACCCCTGCGCCGCCTGCGGGTACCTGCTCCCGGCCGCCGCCGAGAGGTGACGAAGTGGTAAAAACTCACGGTTACTAGTGAGCGACACAGACACAGACTTTCCAGTCTATTAACAACCACGCCAGAGAGATGGGACTCTAACTGCAAACACTGGGCAACGGCCCCGCGCTGCCGGCGCTGCCGCTTTAGTCTCTATTCGCCGCCGGTGGCTGAGGCTTGGGAGCGGGCGGGCGGGCGGCGTGCAGCGACGCGGGGATTTGGACACTGGCCGTAACGGTGATTTCTCCTCACCAACATGGCGGCACCCGAGACAGGCGGCTCGATAAAATGGCGCCTGCCGCAACACCTAGCCCGGGACTAAAGGGCAGGAGAGATTCCTCCGCGTGCAGCGGCCCTTGCCCGGCCCGCCGGGGCCGAACGCGTTGCCCATTGGAGGAGGCAGTCCGTCAATCACCTCCAGGGGCGGGTTCCCATCCTTCTCGGTGAACGGCGGAGGCGGCAGCTAGCTGGAGGGGCCGGGCGGCGCCTGGAGTAGTACTGGGCGGAGTAGGAGGCCCGTCGGGCCTTCTTCGGGCCCTCCGGGCCCGTCTTGTGAAAGCCCGCGGGGAAACGGGCGGAAGTCTGGTTCAAGACGCCCCCTAACAAACGGACCCTCAAAGCCCTTCTGCGGCGTGGTCGGGTGGGGTGATAAAGCACTCGCGGGTAGAGTGAAAAAAAAAAAATCACTTCGGTCGCTTAAATAATGGGGAAATGTACATTCTCTTACAAAGCACCTATCTTTTTGTAATGTTTAGTGCTTGGGAATGCGCTTTGAGAAAAATGGGTTGACATGTGACTTTTTCTGATGGTTAATACTAAATTTACCTACCTGATTATTAGTTAATAAAAGAACACAAAACTAAATCAGATTTAAGTTATATAGTAAAAACATTAACATTCCATCTGGAAATATACACGAATATTTTATATATATATGTATATATTAACTAGGGGTGCCTGGGTGGCTCAGTCGGCCGACCCTCGGACTTTGGCTCCGGTCATGATCTTGCTGTCCGTGCGTTCGAGCCCCGTGCTGGGGCTCTGTGCTGACAGCTCGGAGGAGGTTTCAGATTCTATGTCTCTCTCTCTCTCTGCCCCTCCCCCGCTCATGCTCTCTCTCTAACTCTCTGTCAATAATAAACACACACAAAAACTAGCCGTCACATGTTTTTATACTTATGAACAGTGTGACCCTTGGAAATATTTTTATTTATTTTTAAAAATATTTTTATTTATTTTTGAGACAGAGACCGGATGAGCAGGGGAGGGGCAGAGAGAGAGGGAGACACAGAATCCGAAGCAGGCTCCAGGCTCTGAGCTGTCAGCACAGAGCTCTACGAAGGGCTCGAACTCACAGACTGAGGTCATGACCTGAGCTGAAGTCGGATGCTTAACCGACTGAGCCACCCAGGCGCCCCTGGAAATAATTTTTTAATGATAACTCAATGTTTTGGCCTATTCAGTAAATTATTTAGTTCCAAAGGAAAGTTCCTTGTTTTGTAATGAAATGACGGACTTAATGGTAAACCTCTCAGATATATGACTTTGTGGTATAAATGCATCTGGCTAATGCGTAAATGCAGTGCATTCGGAAGCAATCGCAATTAGGTTAAATTTTAAAACGAAAAAAAATTGGATATGTACATTGAAAAAGGAAAAAAATAGCACTTTTTTTTTTTTTAAAGTTGTATGTAGCCATTGATAAGACCTGCACACTGATAGATAATTCTGCAGGCATCCACCACATTTCGACATAATACATTACTAGTAAACATTCAAAAAGTAGATCTATTTTGTCGGGAGTAACAATTAGCATTCGGAGTTAGATTAGAATCTCAGGACCTTATTTATTGTAAACTATTTTACTTAGGTCTTAAGGTAGCTAATTTGGATAGCCCACTTCTCATTTTCCCTTTATTTTTTTAAAAATAGCTTTTTTGATATTAAAACATATGCCTGAAAATTTACCCACTTTAAGTGTGCACTTATATGACTTAGTAAATTTACCGAATTATGCAGCTATCACCAACATTCAGTTTCAGAACATTCCCTTCCCCCAAGTGCCTATTTACAGTTAATCCTGTCTTGCCACACCGGTGCCAGGCAACTGATAATCTACTTTCTGTCTCTAAAGATTTGCCTTTTTGGACATTTCACGTAAATTGAATTATACATTATTTCATTGTCCCTTTAAAACACCCAGTCACCCCTGCACAATCTGGAGCTCAGCTCTTTCTCTGAATAAAAACTGAATAAAAACATTGCTACTTTAATGCCTGGCTTTGTTTATCTTTCACAATCATCCCCACCCCTAATGCACACAAAAATTGTAACAACTATAAAGGTGCCAACAGGGGAAGGAGTGCTACTGGCATCTAGTGGGGAGAGCCCAGGGATGCTGCTAAACATCTTATTATGCACAGAACTGTCTCCCACAATTACTCAAACCAAAATGTCAAAATGTTGAGGTTGAAAAACTCTGCTGACCAGTAGAACCCAAAGTTTCAGCGATTAGAAGCAAAAATTAAAAAAAACAACAACAAAACAACAACAACAAAAACACAAAAATTTTACTAGGATGTCAGAGAGATGATAAAGGAAGGGTCCACTCCCATTTCCATGGTTTGACTCCCAGACCCACGAATCCTGACTATGGGAGAAATAGCACCATATTATTGATTGCTGATTTATAGCATATGTCCACAAAACATACTTTGCATCTAGCTGGTACTGAAACTGGTCCTCAAGAGGCCATTCCAACACCTTATTAGGTCAGTTGCTTTTTTGTGTGTGTGGTAAAATATATGATATAAAATTTGCTGTTTTAACCATTTTGAAGTGAAAATTCAGTGGCATTAACTACATACTGCTGTGCAGCTATCACTGTCTGCTTCTAAACTTTTTCATCACCCCTAACAGAAACTGTAACCATCAAGCAATGACTCCCATTTCCCCCCTCTCCCAGCACCGAAAGTCTCTAATCTATTATTTGTCTCTGTGATTTGCCCATTCTAGATACTTCATATAAGTGTAAACATAGTAATGTATGCCTTTAAAAAAAATTTTTTTTTACATTTATTTATTTTTGATAGAGTGAGACAACACATGAATGGGGGAGGGGCAGAGAGAGAGTGAGACACAGAATCCGAAGCAGGTTCCAGACTCCGAGCTGTTAGCACAGAGCCCAACATGGGGCTCGAACCCACGAACCGTGAGATTGTGACCTGAGCAGAAGTTGGACACTTAACCCACTGAACCACCCAGGTGCCCCAGTAATTTATGCTCTTGAGGCAGACTTACTTCACTTAGCATACTGTTTTCAGGGTTCATCATTTGTAGCATGTGTCTGAATTTTATTCCTTTGTATGGCTGAATAATATTCCATTGTGTGTATATACCACAATTGATTTATCCATTCCTTGGGTTGTTTCCACTTATTCGCTCTTGTGAATAATGCTGCAATGAATATGAGTATGCAAATATCTGTTTGAGTCCCGGTTTTCAATTCTTTGGTGTATATACCTAGGAGTAGAATATGATAATTCTATGTTTAGGCCAGCTGCTTTATAATGATAGGGACATCACTTATTTATTGCTGCATAGCAAATTTTTCCAAAACTTTGTGGGTTTAAAACATAAATGAGACAGGGACCTTGGGAACAAAACCCTATGCACCCGGAACTCTCCCACATGGCTGTTAACACTTCTCTTGCAGAGCAGCCCGTGAGCTGTTACTGCTTTTTCTTGCAAAGCCCCAGCCAAGGAACAAGACTAGACCAGGTTCAGACTAGTCTGATATAAGATGGGCAGCAAATTTATTTTCACTGACTTTCCCCCTCATTATAATGCTAAAAAATGCACCCAGAAGTGGAGACAACACCCAGAACATATGTATGAAGAAGCATGTTTTGTCAACTGGGCCTGTGCCCCAAATTTCCTGGAATTCCTCACCCCTACATGCTTAAACATCCCTCCTTTCCCACCTCAGTCCCTTTAAAAGTTCCCTTGAGGGGCACCTGGATGGCTCAGTTGGTTAAGTGTCCAACTTCGGCTCAGGTCGTGATCTCACGGTTTGTGAGTTCGAGCCCCACATCAGGCTGTGTACTGACAGCTCGGAGCCTGGAGCCTGCTTTGGATTCTGTGTCTCATTCTCTCTCTGCCCCTTCCCCACTTGTGCTCTGTCTCTCAAAAATAAATACATGTAGGGAAAAAAAAGTTCCCTTGACCATTGTTCAGAGAGCCAGTTTGACACCTTTGTCACTACCTGTCTCTCTCCAGCTGTAGCTGTTGCCCCCATAATAAAGCCTTGCCTGTGCTTTTAAATTTTGGGTCCAGCCTCATTTCTACTATGGCTGGGTCCAAAGACCTGAGTCCAGTAACATAATTATTTAGCTTCTTATATTTTCTGTGGGTCAGGAATCCAGGAGCTACTTAGCTGGGGTGGTTCTGTTCCAGATTCTCCTGAAGCTGGAGTCACGTTGGCAGATCAGCTCCAAGATGGCCACTCATATGGCTGGCTTTTCACAGGCTGCATGAGTACTTTATGAAATGGTGACGGACTTTCCTTCAGGTAGGTAATTCAAGAGCCTAAGGCAGAAAGAGCGATGCTTTTCACCACCTGGCCTCGGAAGTCAGGCACCATCTAACAGTGTTACTTATTAGGAGTCACTAAATCTAGTCCACATTTAAGAGAGGGGAATAGGCTCCACCTTTTGAAGGGAGAAGTGTTATAAAGAATTTGTGAAACTACAGGGGAAAATAAGATGTCTGGCTTCAAAGAACTTTCCTTTGTATGGGAAGCTGACTCTGATTCACGCTAGGAATCAGTCTCTCACTAATAGGAGTGAGTCATGTTCGACGTCATTAGCTAACCTACAGATTAAGCCTTCCTTTCATTATTCCCACAATCGCCACTCTTCCCCCGGCGTTGTAGTAAGCAAAACTGAACAATTCTGTTTCCCATATATATGCTCTATTTTCCTGCCTTGACACAATTCTCTCCACCTTGGGATGCCCACTTACCCCTAATGAAAGTGAAAGAAAGAATCCCAAGGACTCAGTTTAAAAATTCTAGTAAACATTTTGGATAACAGATCAAAAAGGGAACGGAAAAAGAATACACCTAAACTGGCGCGTGCGCAGAACCGCGAATGAGCAGGAGACAGCGGGCTTGCGCGGGGACGGGGCGGCGCATGCGCGGGGCGACCTGTGGCCAGTGCGCCGCACTGGGTCCCTTTTCCTCACGCGGTGGCTGTTACTTTATAGCTGCCGGGTCCTTGTGAGGGTGATGGATTTTGAGAATCTTTTCTCCAAGCCCCCCAACCCGGCCCTGGGTAAAAATCCGACCACGGACTCTGATGAAAGGTGATTCCTCATCTTTTTCTACTTTGGTCGCAGGGGCTCAGCTGTGTTCCGCCTTTTGGTTCCATTCGGAGGCCGCTGGGGCTGCGCGTGGGCCACGCCGCGGGGTCGCGCGGGGAGTGCGTGAGCGAGCGCGTGGGGTTGGCCTGGCACACGCGAGGGTCGGACGTGGAGAGGTCGTTCCGGAGCCGCGGGGACGGACGCGGGAGGTGGGGATCCGTTCGTAAGCCGCCACGGCTCTGGCCGGGACCCTGCTTGAGGTTGAGGGGACCGGCGGGGTCCAGGCGGCGACCGAGGGGGGTCGAGGGAGGCCCCAGGATGCTCCCCTTTCCTTGCGCTCCTGACCCTGTGAACCAGGTTAGAAACCCAGTGGGTTCCCAAAGTACTACTACTTCCACCGGACCATCAGCTCCTAGGGGACAGATTGTCATTTCTCACTGACACATGCTAACCGCTTTTTTTTTTTTTTTCTTGTAGAAAAAACCGAAACCCTAAGTTCATTAAGCAGTGAAGGGTGAATAGTTTGCCTTTAGTGCATTGATTTGCCTCAAAAGACCCTGAAGACCATAATAAATCAGCAAACACCTTTGAGATGTAACATCTCCTTTAGGTTGAGAAAGTCGGGGGCACTGCTGGCCAGACGGTGCTAGTTTATTGATCTCATTCTTAGAGACGTGTATAGTGTAGTTTCTTTACACGCAGATACTAATTTACTTTTTTTTTTTTTTTACTGAGTTTGAAATGCAAAAACCAACTTCTAAGCTTTTAATGTATTTTTTCCAATTTCCCTAAGCTGAAACTGTGACACACAGTCCTTTGTTCCTTTATTTCTCTCGTTGTCAATATATCTCTTATTCTGGTTGATTTTACCTTCTGATATCACTCAAATCTGTTCTCGTCTCTCTCAAATACCTTAATTAAAACTATTACCTTAATTCAGGCTACCATCAAGAGTTTTATTTAGTGCTTTACATGAAATACGTCATTTGATCTTAACCTTGAAGAAAAGAACTATCCTTGTTTTTGCAGATGAGAAAATTGCAGAGAAAGGATAAATAACTTGTCAAGATTGCACAGTGTAAGTGGCAAAACTAGGATTAAGTTACCCAGTCTTACTTCAGGAGCCATGATTTGATTTCATTGCTGCGTTTCTAAGGCAAAGTGACTAAAATAAGATCTATAAATATTGAAAAGAGACAAAGACACTAATTAATTGCAGATGGGTGATCATCTACAAAGGAAAACAAGAGGAACCAGTTAGTAGACTATTGAAATACGTAAGAGAATTCGGCAAGGTGAATCATCACAAAAACAATAGCTGCATGTAAGAAAACAATAGGGTCTGTCGGTTTGAAGATGTGTTGGACAAAAGATTCTATTCACAAGAGCTTTACTGAACTACATACTACACTTGATATTAGCCAAAAGGCGGAGAAGCGATTTTACTGAACTACATAAAAGACACTTCTGGATTTCTGCCAAAGTATTAGGTGGAGAATGGTATTGAAGTATGGAGAGCATCTGTGAACTGTTCCTTGTTCATACATATCCTTTGCCTGTTTTTGTTGGTCTTTCTCTTTAAAATTTTAGGATCTCTGGTCTGCAGACAGTTTACTTCCAATTTGTTGTCTTTTGACTTTGCTTATGGCTTTATTTTCATTGCATAAAGGTTTTTGTGTTTGCTTTAAGTAAGGTCAAATGAATTAATCTTTAATGGTTTCTGGGTTTTTTGCTAGTAATTTTATGATGGGATTACTCGTGTATTGAGCACCTGCCACGTGTGAGACATCCTAGGCCCTGGGGCTATAGCAATAAATAAACGAGATAAAAATCTCCATATTCATGAGATTTATATGCTTGGTTCACAGTACATAAATAGATAGTGTTTTAGGTGATGATAAATGCCTGGGAGAAAACGAAAATGATAGGAAGTGAGGATGGGATGGTCGGGAGAATGTAGATGTTTTAAAGAAGATAGTTAAAGCCTCAGTGATATCGATAAGTAATATTTGAGTAGGGACTTGGAGGTGAGGAAGATTGATTTCTAGCAGAGAGAACATAAAAGCGCGTATAACAGTCCTGAAGTGGAGTGAACATGGTGTGATTGGGTCATTGGAGCAGAGGGGCCAGGAGTAGCAGGAGTTGAAGAGAAGTAATACTCTAGAGGTACGCATGATAGGGTCAGGGAGGCAGATCATGTAGGGACTTGTAGATGCCATAAGAATGACTTTGCCTTTTACCCTGAATGAGATGAAAGGCTATTGGAAGGTTTTCAACAGGGTGACATTTTAGCAGAGTCATTCTGGTTGTGTTGAGAGTAGACTGTAACAAGTCAAGAGAAGCTTGGATCATAGTATTTAGTAGCAAGAAGTGGCCAAATATGGGTATATTTTGAAGATAAACTGGATTTTCTCACAGATTGGATGGGGATAGGAGAGAGGAGTCTATGTTGACTTCAAGGTTTTTGGTCGGTATCATTAGAAGGGTAGATAGAGTTGGTGTTGAAAATAGCAAGAGGAGTAGATCAAGAGTTCAGTTTTGGCTCTATTAAAAATATGTCAGGTAGCAATCCAGGGGGATATGTTGAATAGGTACTTGGCTCTACCTGCCTGGGCTCCAGTCTCAACTCTTCCAGTTAACTAGGTCTGTGGGAAGTTTTATAAGCTTTCTGTAATTCAGTTTTCTCGTCTGTGAAATGGTCTGTGTGTCTTAAGGTTGTTGTGATGTGGGTAATATGCATGGAATAGCTTCTGGCAGAGGGAAAACATAATGCCAAGTGTTAGCTGCTGCTGTTGTTAATGCTATTGTAGTCATTACTGTCGTTATTGCTTTGCCTCAGGGGAGGTTGCCTCCTACTCCATGAAATATTTCATTACTGTAACTGGAGCAATGAAGGCTCACAGTATGTGGCTTATTGGCTCTTGTAATAATGGCTTCTGTAGAAGGCTCAAACTTGGTGTCTTATCTGAAGAAATTTTGAGGCTCTAACTGGGGATAGATCAGTGGTAAACTGTTGAATTGGATTAAGTTGTGAAGCCTGAGCTCCTCCTAAGTTTGAAAGAAGCTCAGAGCCACTCTTCACATTCTTGCGCATTCCATTTGTAACACGTTTTTTTGAGAATGTACACATTGCCTAGTCCTTACCTTTACCTGGCATGTAACTCCTATCTTAAGCTTTTATTCAGTAGTCACTACTTGTCCAGACACAATTACTTTCAGTCTCTTGTATTTATAGTATAAGCCATTATTTAGCTTTACCCATAAATTTCATTGGCATCTTTGTTCACCAGCTTCTTATATTTCCCATCTTCATCTTTCATTTTTAGCTTTGCCAGAATATTCTCAAGTAATTGTCTCAGATGACGTCTCTGCATGTTCAGCTTCTCAGTCCTTGCGAGTCTGGAAACAACTTCTTTTTTATCTTCCCACTTGCTTATAAGTTAGGCTCTCTCCTGACCTTGAAGGACACCCTGCATTTTACCTGAAATACTTTTCTCCCTTACATTCCTCCTTGTTTGCTAACTTTTTAAAAAGTTTACGTGTTTATTTATTTTAAGTAATCTCTACACCCAATGTGGGGCTCAAACTCATGACCCTAAGATCAAGAGTTGCATGCTCTTACAGCTGAGTCAGCCTGGCACCCCTGTTAGCTAATTCTTATATACCTTTGAGGCTTAGAAAACCCTTGGCTCCCAAATGTAAGTTAAGTGTTCTTCATATATGTACCAATGCTTATCAGACTATATTGAAATTGCTTTATTTTTTTTCTCCAAGAATATAGGAAGTTCTCACAAGGCAGGGACAAAGTCTTTTTCATTGTTGTGTTCCAGGATTTAAGGCCTACAGCCTGGTATATGGTGGATACTCAGTATTTGTTGAATGAATGGAATGATGGATGAATGAATGGGTGGTTTCTATAGCTGCTAATACTAGAACATGAAGGTTATGCATTAAATTTCAGGTTTGTACTTTACTTACAAACACATGTTGACATTTACTGCTTCTGTAATTTTGTTCTTGGAGTATTTGGAGTAGAATTTGAATTTGGAATTCCTTTGAGGGCAAGTAGAAGATAAGCCAAAGCAGTGAATTTTAATGGTGTGGTATGAACCATTTCCAGGTTGAAAAACCCTTCTTGTATTATTTGATATTTTTGCTACAGAATCGATGATGAAATAGATGATACAGAAGTTGAAGAAACACAAGAAGAGAAAATAAAATGGGAAGTAAAACTGGAGTGTGAGCAAATACCCAAAAAAGTAAGATTAAGTTGGCATATCAAAAAACCAGACAGGAGTGGGTGTGAGAAATTTATCAGGGGTCCTATTTGTCTCAGTATAGTCAGCATTTGAGATCTAGTTGCTTATATCAAGGAAACCTTGGTTACACGGTCAAAAAACATATTAAAAAACTTTAGTCATTTAACGTGAACTGTTTTAGTGTATTGCTTTTATTTTGGTTGTCTCTATTTCTGAAATGGGTTGTAGTCTATTTCAAAACCTTTTCAAATTAGGTCACAATTTTTAAGGGTTTTGATTTGCTGACTCAACTAACCTTAGTGATTTACAGCTAACTCAACTAACCTTAATGATTTACAGCTAACTCAACTAACCTTAGTAATTTACAGCTTAAAGCTTAGATGAATTTGCTAGGACTGCCCTAAACAAAGTACCACAAAGTGGGTGACTTAAATAACAGAAGGTTATTGTCTTGTGTCTCTGGAGGCTGGAAATCTGAGATCAAGGTGCTGGCAAGGTTGGTTCCTTCTGAGGGCTGTGAGGGGGGAGTCTGTTTCATGCCCCTCACATAGTTTCTGGTGGTTTGTTGCCAGTCTTTGGTGTTCCTTGGCATGGCTTCCAGAAGCATCACCTTGATCTTTACCTTCATATTTGAATTGTGTTCTCCCTGTGTGCATATTTCTGTATCTAAAATCCTTTTATTTATTTTTCTATTTTTAATGTTTATTTTTGAGAGAGAGAGAGAGACAGAGCACGAGCGGGAGAGGAGCAGAGAGAGAGGGAGACACAGAATCCGAAACAGGCTCCAGGCTCTGTCAGCACAGAGCCCGACGCAGGGCTCGAACTCACAAACCACGAGATCATGACCTGAGCCGAAGCCAGACGCTCAACTGCTCAACTGACTGAGCCACCCAGGCACCCCAAAATTAATCCTTTTATAAGGACACCAGTCATATTGGATTAGAACCTACCCTAGGAACCTCATCTTAACCAATTACACATGTAATGGCCCTATTTCCAAATAAGCCCACATTCTAAGGTTAGGACTTCATCAAGAGAATGTTGAGGGGGCGGACACAGTCAACCCATAACAGCTAGTATCTATGCCTCTCTTGCCTCTTTCTCTCTTTTTGAAATTTTTTTTTCTAAATTTTTTTAATGTTTTTTTGTGAGAGAGAGACTGAGAGAGAGCAGGGGAGGGGCAAAGAGAGCAGGAGACACAGAAGCTGAGGCAGGCTCCAGGCTCTGAGCTGTCCACACAGAGTCCCATGAGGGGCTCAAACTCAACTGAAATCATGACCTGAGCTGAAGTCAGACATTTAACCGACTGAGCCACCCAGGCGCCCGTGAAATTTTTTTTTAATTGTGAATTTTAACACATTACCAAGAGATGGGTTTGAGTGGGGAGTGAGACTCACAAGACACAAATAGGCTTTAATGTGATACTTTGCAGGCTCTGCATTGCCGGTGCGGAGCTGGATGTGGGCCTGGAGCCCACGAACCACAAGATCATGACGTGAACCAAAATCAAAAGTTGGGCGCTTAGCGGACTGAGCCACCCAGGCATCATTTAATGTGCTACTTTTATACTTGGCTTTATAAAAGGATACAGACAGATAATGCAGCAGGTACATCATCTTCAGCTTCTCAGCTACCCAAGTATATAACTTCTTTTGCCCTTTGGGGCATGTGTGGCTGCTGTGGACAAGAACCAAGGTCTTGACACTAAGAAACTGTAGCCTGGATTTCCCCCCAATTTTTAATACTCTTTTAGTCATACAGACCCCAGTTCTTCATACCCACTTAAGGTTCCCTAATCCATGTATAATCCTATACATGAATTAGGCAGATAGAACATTCTACAGTTAATCTTTTTTTTTCAAAAAAAAATTTTTTTTTAACGTTTATTTATTTTTGAGACAGAGAGAGACAGAGCATGAACGGGGGAGGGTCAGAGAGAGAGGGAGACACAGAATCTGAAACAGGCTCCAGGCTCTGAGCAGTCAGCACAGAGCCCGACGCGGGGCTCGAACTCACATACCGCGAGATCATGACCTGAGCCGAAGTCGGACGCTCAACCGACTGAGCCACCCAGGCGCCCCTCTACAGTTAATCTTAAGTAGATTCCAAGAAACAGTACTGTGAGAAGATGGACACCTGCATTATTCCTATGTAGGCTTGCTACAGCCCGACTCTTTACTCACAAGTGCATGAAACATAAATGTACAATATCACAGCTGATTAAAAATAGAACACCCCAGCCAACAATTTGCAAGTCTAGAAAGAACATTACGCGCAAAATCTCTGATGCCTCCTTTCTCAGTCATAACCCCTTGTTTCCTCCTAGAGGTAACTAGAGACCTAACTTGCATGCTAATAATCACTTCCTTGCTCTTCTTTACAGGTTTAGTTTTACTGCTGATGCTGTCATCCTTAAAGAACACAGTTTTTTCTTGCCTGTTTTTACATTTTATAGAAATAAGATAGTGATTGTATTTTTTTCTTTTAAAGATGATTTTTAAGTTTATTTATTTAAAGAGAGAGAAAGATGGGGCGCCTGGGTGGCGCAGTCGGTTGAGCGTCCGACTTCAGCCAGGTCACGATCTCGCGGTCCGTGAGTTCGGGCCCCGCGTCGGGCTCTGGGCTGATGGCTCGGAGCCTGGAGCCTGTTTCCGATTCTGTGTCTCCCTCTCTCTCTGCCCCTCCCCCGTTCATGCTCTGTCTCTCTCTGTCCCAAAAATAAATAAAAAACGTTGGAAAAAAAAAAAAAAAGAGAGAGAGAGAAAGAGAGAGTGTGTGTGTGTGTGCATGTGGGAGGAGGGGGAGGGACAGAGGGAGAGAGAGAATCCCAAGCAGGTTCCGTGCTGTCAGTGTGGATCCCGGCATGGTGTTCAAACTCAGGAACTGTGAGATCATGGCCTGAGCCAAAATCAAGAGTCAGATGCCTAATGACTGAGCCACTCAGGCACCCCTTATGTGTTCTTTTCTGTCTTCTTTGTCTCAACATTATATTTACAAGATTCATAGATGTTGTGGTGTATACTTGTTTATTTTCTTAGCTGCATGGTATTCCATTATTGAATATACTAGATTTCATTGTTGGTAGAGGTTATAGGTTATAGGAGATTATAGGCAGTGCTGCTACATTCTTTAACTTGGGTCCTGTTGCACGTGTGTTCTGTATTTACCTAGGAGTAGAACTTCTGGGTCTTAGAGTATAAGCATCTATACCTTTACCTTAATGCCAAACTGTATTCCAAAGTGGTTTTACCAATTTTTATTCCCAGAGGTATATATGAAAGACTGTATTTCTGCTACTCCACATGTGATATTATTATCCGTCTTATTTTTTATCACCTGGTGAAGTTTCTCATTGTAATTTAGTTTATATATTTTTTTATTAAAAAATTTTTTTTTAACATTTATTTATTATTGAGAGACAGACAGGGCATGAGCAGGGGAGGGGCAGAGAGAGGAGGAGACACAGACTCTGAAGCAGGCTCCAGGCTCTGAGCTGTCAGCGCAGAGCCCGACACGGGGCTCGAATTCACAAACTGTGAGATCATGACCTGAGCCGAAGTCGGACGCTCAACCAACTGAGCCACCCACGCACCCCATTTATATTTTCTTAATTGCTATTGGGATTGAGCACCATTTTGTGTTTGTCCATTTGGATTTCCTCTTTTTTTTTTTTTTTTTTTTTTGGTGCTTGTTCAGGTCTTTTTGTCTTAGTATTACTGGTTTGTCTGTGATTTTTTTTTTTCCCTTGATTTGTAGTTCTTTATTTTGGATTATAAGGGTTCCCTCCTGCCCTTCATTGAGTATTATCTGTTGCAGATATCTGCTTATTTTGTGGCTTTACAGGATGGCATTTTTGATTAAAAGTTTATATTTTAATGTATTCAGACTTATTCTTCTTTATAGTTAGTGTTCTATGTGTTTTATCTAAATATCCTGAGATAATAAAAATATTTTTCTGTAGTGTCTTCTAAAAGATTTATTGTTTTGCTTTTCACAAAGGCTTATAGTCACCATAACTAATTTTTGTATCTGTATACTGTGAGGTAGAGGTAATAAATTTTTTTTACCTTTTTTTTTTTTTCCCCTGTTATCATACCCAGTTGTTCCAGCACCATTCACTGAAGGAAAAGAATGGTCTTTTCCTCCACTGGTCTGCAATGTCACCATTTTCAAAAATCAAATGTTTGTGTTTGAGTGGGTTTGTTTCTTGACTCTATTCTCTTCTGCTGGTTTATCTGTTTAGCCCTCCCCTAAGAGCTCACCATGTTAGTTACTGCAGCTTTATAGTGAGTTTAGATGTCAGATAAGCAAGTCCTCTCACCTTATTCTTCTTCTTTAAGTGTCTTGGCTTTTTCTTAGCCCTATATAAATTTTAAAATTAGTGTTTCCGTGGAAAATTCTGGTGGAATTTTCATTGGGAATACATTTAATCTGTAGATCATTTTGGAAAGAATTGACATCTTTAGAATATTGAATTGTCTAATATTTAGGTCCTCTATAATTTCTCTCAACAGTATATGATACTTTTCTTTGTAGGTATCTTACATACCTTCTGTTAGGTTTATTGCTAGATGTTTGATGAGGCTATTATAAATTACGTCTTTTTTAAGCATCCATTTTCTAACTCTTGGTTTCTCATAATTTATTCAAGAGTTCTTTCTTGTTCTTTGTTTTGATGTTATAGCTTTCTAGCATTTTTTAAATAGATAATGTCTTGAATGTCTCTTTTGCAACTATTTATGGTCTCTTTTGCAACTATTCAACTCTGCTGTTGCTCAGCTCTGCTATTGTAGTGTGAAAGCATCTAGTATAATATGTAAATGAATGAGTGTGGCTGTGTTCCATTAAACTTTATTTATGGGTGTTGAAATTTGAATTTTATATAATTTTCATTGTCATGAGATATTATTTTGATTTTTTTCTTCAAACGTTTAAAAATTCTAAAGACCATTTTTAGCTTGCTGTTACAGAAATAAGTGGCAAGATGGATTTGGCCCGGGAACATAGTTTAATGACACCTGCTCTAGATTTCTGTCATGTGTTTTGTGCCTTCATTGTCCCTTGATTTAAGATAGGCCTGGAGTTGATGGACGGCCTAAACTGGTGTGTTGCCGGGTCTGTGTCTCTGTAGGCCTTTTGTCCAGATGGGAAGCTTGACTGGACATTCTCTGTACATGAGTGGGCTGTGTGGATAAGTGGGTTTCCTGCAGCCTGCTTTGTGCTATGCATCCCTTTCAGCGGTCTGGTGAAGCCCATGGGTCCCTTCTCAGAATAATGTTTTTAAGTGAATAAAATAGAATATGTTGGATTACAAAGGAAATTTATTTTATTGAAATATAGTAATCAAAATAAAATGGGAAAAGAGTAATATGTTCTTTATTAATGTACTAAATAATAAGGTCCAACAGGTCTAATTATTGTAGCTTTGATATAGTGATGAACATAAAAGATATTTTGAGATTTGCAACAACTATAAGGTGATATATGAAAGTAACTATGATTCTATTAGTGACAGTTGCTGGTACTGCTGATACTACTGCTGTTTGTTGGCCTGTGTTTCACAACAGGAAGATGCTAAATGTCAACTTAAGGGTTGATGATGCAAATAATGTGTGATTTTTATTGCCATTCAAGTTCATTGAATTCTGTCCATAGACCCCAGTGGGCGGATCTCTTCTGGATAGTGGGGTAGAACTCCTGTTGTAGGTTGAGTGGATGGAGTATATTTCTGGTGGGGGTTGCTCTCAAATGCCAGAATGTGGAGGACTTCATCCTGGGGTCTTAGTACCCAGGTAACAAGACTTGGCTTTTATCAGACATTTTATTCAATTTCTTTATTCTCTTTTTTGCCCAGGGTAAATTTTTGTTTGTATGTGTTCTGGTGAGGAGTAGGGTAGAGAGAATTTGTTAACAATAGCTTTGTCTGTTTTTATGTAGAATTTTAATTCATCCTCATTTACAGCCCCGTTTCTCACACACCAACGTAAGCCCAGCCTCCCAGTTATCATTTGCTTTTTGTTTTTCAAATGTTTGCCAATAATTTGTTAAACTTTTCTCAATTACTGATGAATGTACTTCATTTCCCCCCCACCCCCACTAATATGGAACTGTTTTTACATTTCTATACTTTTATTTCTGTGGACTTTCAGGAGGCCACACTAGTTCAATAAATCATCCTAAATTAAAAATCTTTTGCTTAAAAAAATTTTTATTTAGACTCCTTCACTGAAGGGAAAAAAGTTATATAGTGTATTTATATGCTTTCTAAATTACATAGAGAACAACAAATATCAAAGCAAGGAGTTTATAGCTAGCTGCATGAAGAAAAGTATTAAAGCAATCATTTGTATTTTGTGTATATCATTGCTCTCTAAGAGTAATCATATCCATTAGGAGTGCTCATCTCTAATGTATAAAAAACAACATGATGATCTTCCTGGTTTTATTCATGTTGCCAAGTCGTCTCATCTTTTCATTTAATACAAATGAATCAGACATATTATTACCTGTTAAAAGGGGTCTGCTTTGGTACATATTTTGTGTGTGAGGGAGCACTTAATTATTCATTTGGATCATTGTGATATTTTGATTCAGTTACGTTGAATAGAATTTCCTGTGTGTTTGACTAAGCTTCGCGAAGCTGTTGCATAATTGGATGATTCTCCCTGTGCCCATTAAATAAAATTAAAGGCGAAAACCAAGGTAAACATAATTATCACAGAAATTGGCCAACTTTTTATAAAGGACCAGCTAGTGCATCATTTTGACTTTGTGAGCCATATTGTCTCTGTCACAACTAAGCCACAGGTAGCAGAGAAGTGAATGAATGGGTGTGATTGTGTTCCAGCAAAACGTTATTTCCAAAAACAAGAGGCCAGGCTGATACCTGCCAACCCCTGACTAGAAGAAGATACATTTACAAGTTCATTCTATGGCTTTAGTTTTAAAAGGTGCTCTTTCTTGAAAACTTGGAGACCAGGAACTTGGTGGCCTGATGATTGTTGGATTGGTGGTAGTCTTGTCTGGTGTAATGAAGATGAGGTGTACATTAAGGCCACTGTCAGGTTAGGAAACTTTCTCCACTTGTTTGGATTCTTCAGGCAGGGAGCAAAGTCCTTTTGTAAGCCTACGATAAATCCTCTGGTGGTACGACTCCTAGCTTTGAAGTTAACCATCAAAGGTAAACCATTAAATTGGGCCACTTAGTATATTTTATAATAGTCTTCTGGTTTGTTTGAGTCTGCTGCCTTGATCAGTTATAAGAAAGTAGGTAAGAGACCAGGCCCCAAAGCATGCTCTGGAGCAGGATCATTGGCCAATTTAATGGTAGACATGTCATCTCTTCTTGATATCAAAACAGGAGCCCTTTGACACTTGGACTTTTTAAAATAAACCTTAATTAAAATGTATCATATATACTAACTATAATTATACAACTTGATCCACCTGGGTTATCGAGTATAAATACCTATATAACCAATACTAGGGAATTCTGGTACTTTAATTCAGAGTACTTTAAGTTGTCTGCTGTGATCATCTCAGGCTGACCCAGGGTCAGTTGCCTTACCTGGCTTGCTCTTCCAGTGTGGGTGCCAGTGTTTGCATCTGTCGCCTTGGGGCAGCTGCAACAACAGTGTTAGAAAACTATTTCTGAAAGTAAAATTAACTTGATTATAGAGAACGGGGCAGTTCTTTCTTCCTTGTTTTCAGTGCTGCCACCTTTTCTGCCACCAATGCTGTGAGTTACAGGAAAAATAATGGACTTCGCTAGCTGTGATATATCTTAGTGTAGTATAGATTTTCACTTGGGCCATTACAGTTTACTTGTTCTTTTATGAAATGATGAGTTATTGAATTAAACCATTTAAAGTATGCAAAGGGATGCAAAGGGAGAAATAAAATGTGAATTGTAATACTATAATTCAATCAAATAAAATTATATCAAATAATTAAGATTTGGGGGTTTCGTCTTTAATTCAGTAGAGTACATCTAGTGTACAAATTCAGAATCTTGTGTTAAGTTTTCTTCAAGGACAATATGTTGTGTTTTTTGTTTATGTTTTTTTTTAATTCTGGAAAATTTTAAGTATGTAAGAGTGGAAAGAAAAGTATATGAACCCCCGTATACCCATCACCCAACTTCAACAATGATCAGTTCATGGCTGGTCTTTATTTCTTCTTTATAACCAGATTGCATTGAATTATGCTAGGTTTTTAAAATTGAAAATTTAATTTTTACTTAGTTTAGGCACTTGGGGAACTCTACAGCATCACCGAAGAAATTGCTACATAGAAAATCAAGAAGTAAGGACTATGATGTATATAGTGATAATGATACCTGCAGTCAGGAATCAGAAGATACTTTTGCTAAAGAGCTTCAGCAGTATATACAAGCTAAAGAAATGGCAAATGCTGCTCAATCCTTACCATTTCCTGAAGAATTGAAGAAAGAGGGAGTGAAGGACACCCAGAAAGGTAAGGGTGAGACTGTTTTGTCATTTTGTGTTTATCTAGAGAAGCATCACAGTTGTCCATATACAGATTGGGGTTTGGGGAGGGGGGGAGTTTTCTCTTGCGTTTTATTTCATAGGAAGATCTGCTTTCCATGGATCTTATTTATTTATTTATTTATTTATTTTTGTTTATTTACTTTGCGAGGGGGAGGGACAGAGAGAGGAGAGAGAATGCCAAGCATGCTCTGTGCTGTGAGCACAGAGCCTGACTTGGGGCTCGATCTCATGAACTGTGAGATCATGACCTGAACCAAAATCAAGAGTTAAATGCTTAACTGACTGAGCTACCCTGGTGCCCCTCCATGGAGCTATACACCAGATGTGAGCTTGCATGGCCGGAGACCCCCCCTGAGACCTGGCCATTTGGTGTACAAATGCTTAGTTTATAGGAGGAAAGTACAGCAGGGTTATCAAAGGCCATGACTGCTTTGAAAGGGAGAATGCTAAATCCTTTGCCTCTGCATATATGAAGGACAAGATGTGCCTGTTTGTATTGCTGTGTTCTAGGGAGGGATTGATTTCATATCTGTTATAGTGGTATGCCAGACTAAACTCAGAAATAATATTCTTTTAGATTAATCAGATAAAGTTTAGTCATAGATATGAGGACAAATGACCATGGTAAACAAAATTAGTCCTCTTATTTTACTGCTTTTTTTCTCTTGAAATGTTTTTTTGTTTAAAATCGGTCTATAGATAAATTTAATCTATATAAAATGTTTTCTTTTTCTTTTTTTTAATCTGTTTTTATTTTTATTTTAAATTAAACACTCTGCCCAGTGTGGGGCTCAAACTCACATCCCCAAGATCTAGAGTTGCATCCTTTACCAACTAAGCCAGCCAGGCACTCATATATAAAATGTTTTCAGTGAAAACTCTGACAGTAGTGTAAGAGGTCATTTTAAACATTTGAAGGTTTTGCTTTTATAGTGCTATGGCAGTTCCTAATTAGCTCCATTATACTCTGAACACTTCAAAAGGATCTGGCTGGTGGCAAGCAAGATTGATTTCATTAATTATCTTGCTTTTCTTTCTTCCTGACTATACCTTATCTATTAAAAAAAATTTTTTTTAAGTTTGTTTATTTATTTTGAGAGAGACAGAGGCAGCATGAGTAGGGGAGAGGCAGAGAGAGAGGGAAAGAGAGAGAGAGAATCCCAAGCAGGCTCCGCACCATCAGCACACAGCCTGATGTGAGGCTTGAACTCATGAAACTGCCAGATCATGATCTGAGCTGAAACTGATAGTTGGACACTTAACCGACTGAGCCACCCAGGCCTCCCTACCTTATCTATTTTCATAAGGAATGAATTGGGGATCCAGAATATATTAATTCTCCTTTTGGTCTCTTAATCCCAGAGCTTCCAGAAAGGTCAGCATCGTACCACTTTTCACTCAGTGAGCAGTGGAGAACTCCTCCTGGATTATTATAGAATGTACTTTTTTTTTTTAGGTGTTTATTTTATTAATTTTTAAGAGCAAGAGAGAGCACGCAAGCGAGCAGGGGAGGAGGAGAGAGAGAGAGACAGAGGATCTGAAGCAGGCTCTGAGCTGCCAAAGCACAACCCAATGTGAGTCTTGAACTCATGAATCATGAGATCATAATCCATGCTAAAGTCAGATGCTCAACTGACTGAGCCACCCAAGCGCCCCAGAATGCACTTAAGAGTAAACTGCCGGGGTGCCTGGGTAGTTCAGTCAGTTAAGTATCTGACTTTGCGTCAGGTCATGATCTCCTGGTTGATGAGTTTGAGCCCCACGTTGGGCTCTGTGCTGACAGCTCAGAGCCTGGAGTCTGCTTTGGATTCTGTGACTCCCTCTCTCTCTGCCCCTCCCCCACTCACACTCTGTCTCTCTCTCTCCCTCTCAAAAAGAAACAAACGTTAAAAAAATTTTAAAGTAAACTGCCATTGTACTTTTATGTCATCATAAATTAAAATTAAGCATTTTAAGATTTAATTTAATGTTTAAGATTTAAACAGAATTAACTTTTTTGTTTTTAGTTGTTAAACAAAAAAATAAAAACCTTAAAGCTGTACAGAAAAATGGTAAACAGAAGAAAATGAAGCGAAAATGGCCTGGCGCCGGACACAAAGGATCCAACGCTTCACTGAGGAACAGTGGCTCACAGGAACAGGTACAAGAGTATGGGCACATAGGAGAACGCCTACATGCTGCAGGATATTCATCTTGCACCTACCTCAGTGGCAAGCCATAAAACGAGGGTTCTCTGACGGTGAAAAATCTCCTCTCACCATCAGTTGGCTCTCCACATTCTTCCTTGTCACTATTGCAGCTCCTTCCCTCTCCCTCATGAGCTGCCAGCACCTGTGTTAAGCCTTAACGTTGAACCTGTTTACCTGAATACGTGCACACAAGTCCCTTGATTTTGCAGTGTTGTACTGTCAGAGACTGGAAAAGCAGGAGGAGCAGGGAGAAGGTAAAGTAGCCCAGAGAACACTTCAAAGGTCACAGAGTCTTACAGAGTTGCTATGATTGCGGTTCCTGGTCTATCAGTATTTGTCTCCCCTCTGGAAATTAAAAATGAATATTTCTGAGCATTGGCTTACAAAACACCCCCTATCCGCTTGGTGTTTTGATTTTGCTTTGTAGAAGTTCCTCTTCCTTGGTCTGCAGATGTAATCAGGGTAGAATAGTAAGTGACTCCTCTGGACTCTGCTTTTCTGAGGTGTTTTAAACAAACTTTTTTGTTAGGCTGGGTCCAGAAGACAAGAGTCAGGGGTGGTAAAATATTAGAAATACCAAATATTATGGATTGAAACATATTTATATATGTTTCCATATTTTACAAATGAGGACTCTGAAGCCCTGGGGGTTCAGGTATCTGCTCAGTCACACAGGGCCAGGCCACAGCCTGTATCTCCTGACCCTGTTGGTATTCCCTTCATTTGGTTTACATGGACTCAAATGATTATTCAGCTAAAGTTGACAGCCCTTCTACATGAGTAGCAAATTGTAAACCTGTGTTAGAATTTAATAACATAGTCAAATAAAACCAAAGATTTAAACTGGCACATATTGGACACATAATTTTGATGGTGTTAAGTAGAAATTTAACGTCATTACAAAGCAGATCACGTAAATGTAGTCAGGTCTCTTCTTTGCACATATTTAATTCCTAAACATGTTCAGAAGTTTGGGATGAAGACATTGTATGTAAATTGTACCACAGGTTAACGTGCTAAAATGGTTTAGGTTTCTAAAGAGCTAAAATGTATTATGAGATTCCCCTTTTGTTTTTATATAAAGGTCACCTTTTGTTTTTATATCTCTGTTGCCATCTTTGAGGTTATATTTGTTTACTAGATAAAGCTGGTTATTATTCTCCGCTCTCACCCAGTGAGCATCTCATTGAACTTAAAGAGTATACCGCTTTCGGTTTACCTTACAGTCTCCAGTTTGGTCTCCGTCGTTCTCAAGAGCCTTATTCCCGGATTTCATTTTTTATCACAAGTAGCAGCATTTTCATTTTAAAAAATTGCTTATTCAATTTTTAAAAATAAGGGCAAAGTATAGTAAAATAATTCAAATTGACCAAACACGTTCAGTGCTGGAATTCTGTTGTAATTGGCAGAACATTTATTTTTCAACTGATGTGCAAAAGTCCAAATCTTACACATGTAGGCCAGTTTAGAAGAGTCACTTTTTAATGTTTTAAAGGTGGTCAAAATAATTTTGTGCAGTGGAATAAAATATTTAAATTTATATTTCTCACATTTACTTCTTTGTTTTTGTTTTCAAAGGATGGTAAACCGAAAGAGAAGCAGCAGCATGTGAGAATGAGTCAGGGATTCATCAACCAACATACAGTGGAACGCAAGGGGAAACAAGTTTGTAAATATTTTCTTGAAAGGAAATGTATTAAGGTATAAAAAACTGCGTAAGCAAAAATATACTAAAATGTAAGGTATAGCAAAAATGTACAAAAGCCAACTCCTGTCTCCATTGGATACTCTAAAAGCATACCTGTACATTTTATAACTCTTTCCTTCTGGAAAAGGTTCAGTTAGAAAGCTTTACTGAAGTATTATTTTATGTTTAAAAAAGATACTTTTTAGGGGCACCTGGGTGTCTCAGTCAGTTAAACTGCTGACTCTTGATCTCAGCTCAGCTCATGATCTCACAGTTCGTGGGATTGAGCCCTGGTGGCAGGCTCTGTGCTGGCACTGTGGAGCCTGATTGGGATTCTCTCTCTCCCTCTCTCTCTGCCCCTCCCCTGCTCATGTTCAGGCTCTCTCTATCAAATAAATAAGCATTTTTTTAAAAAAATACTTTGTGTTAAAAAGGTTTAGGATGTAACAAGATTTTAAGCAGATACATGTGGAGTGGTTATACAATAGCTCGTTAAGAATTAGACTGTAGGGCTTCTCAGATTTTTTTCTGGAACCATTTGCTTATTTTAAGATTAGTAGGAACTGCATGACTTAACTGAGAAATAATGGCTTGTCCTTGTTCTTTCCTTTTGCCCAGGGAGACCAGTGTAAATTTGATCATGATGCAGAGATAGAGAAGAAAAAGGAAATGTGCAAGTTTTATGTACAAGGATATTGTACCAGAGGTGAAAATTGTCTGTATTTGCATAATATCCTTTATCACAAGATATAATTTTACTTTTTATAAATATTTACATGAACATTTTAAGTATGTATAATTTTGAATAAAACCCGTGTTTTAGCTATGGCAAAATTATGTTACCCAAGCCCAAATCCATATCAAAGTGGTTAAATTGTGTGATTTTTTTTTTCCCCAAGAAAGAAAAGATGGATTCTCTAATAATTCTCTCAAATGAAGATCCTTCACTTGGATAGCATAGCAGCAGGTTCATGAGACCTATTCAACCCACAGAAAGACTCAGAATTTCTGCTGTGACATTAACTAATTATATCTATGTTCATAGAGATATAGCTATGTATGTGTATATACATATATACAACTACTTTGTTGTTATTAATGATTTTCTATTTAAGTAATCTGTACCCCCAGCGTGGGACTTGAATTTACAACCCTGAGATTAAGAGTAATATGATCTACCAACTAAGCCAGCTAGGCACCCTCATATGAGTTACTTTGTTTAAAAAAAAAAAAAAAAAAAAAAAAAAAGGCGTCATTTGGGAGTACTTGTTTTCTGTATAGTCTGTACTGAATTGTCCTTTAATTTGGAGAATAACCTTAACTCTTTAATGCAAATGGTACAGACAGGTTGTAAAAACATAGAACATAAAAATTTTATGGTAATAGCACCTTTGGGTACCACAAAAGTTGTTTTCCTTCAGTCATGCAGTATAGGGAATCTCAAACTCTAACTTGAGAGTTTTTTTTCTAGAAAACAATGTTGAAGTTGTTTAAGTTCATTCTATTTTAAATAAACCTAATATATAAAGGATCCAGATTTGTAAAACCTATCATCGTCATTGGCTTTATTGCCTCTACCCCAAAAGAATGCCTTAAAAATAATCACATTTCTGGGGTGCTTGGGTGGCTCAGTTGGTTAAGCATCCAACTTCAGCTCAGATCATGATCTCATGGTTTGAGCCCCACATTGGGGTTCTCTGCTGAGCCCACTTCAGATCCTCTGTCCCCTTCTCTCACTGCCCCTCCCCTGCTCATGCTCTCTCTCTTTCTTTCTCAAAATAAATAAATAAACTTAAAAAAATTATAAAAAAATAATAATCACATTTCTTAAAGTATTTAAAACACACAAACTTTCCTTACGTCATTGAAACAGACCTATAATTTATTATAAAAATGAATATGAAGGGAAAGTTTCATGTGATAGCCAATAAACTTGATTTATTATAATTATCCTAAAATTAGATGTTTCATATAGTTCAATTCATAATTTATCATATTTTAAATAGAGAATTTAGTGTTTCTACTAGGAGGAAAGGCCTTTATACAGGGAACATAAAGTTAATAAATTATAAATTATTTTAGTTGGATTAAAATTGTTCTCTTCCTTAACACTTGGGTTACATGAATATCCTTGCAAGTTTTACCATACAGGAACAAAATGTTATCAGGGTGACTATTGCAAGTTTTCACATGCTCCACTGACTCCTGAAACACAAGAATTGTTGGCCAAAGTAAGTAGAATTTTAATTTTTGTTTTTCTTTTTTAAAGAATATGTTTGAACTAAGGGCAAGAATTTGGAAACATACTATTCTTTAAGGAGAATGCCTCATAGGTTACCATTTGGGATATGTTAGGATTGACAATCTTAGAATTTAATTCTGTTTAGAAAATTATTCATTTGTATATATATTTTTTGTAGCTTAAAGGAAAATATATACTTATTGCTGGTAAGAACGTTATACTTATGCAAGCAATAAGTATAAATTGGAATGTTCTTAAAACTTTCAAAGTAGTTAGTAACCTTAGTAGCCAAGCTAACCAAAGGAAAACAAAGCAAATAGGAGAACTAGTACTCCTGTTATACTCTTAGAAGGAAAGCTAAGAATCATTGTGTGATGAATGTTTTAAAGTTATGTCATAGCATCCTTAAATAGTTATTTCAAAGTTTTCTTCAAATGTTCTTCCAGTCAGTGAGGAAAGATAATTGAAAAAATAGTAATTTATATTCTTTCATCTCCCATATGTTAGTTAGAGTCTGTGCCTTTAAAATTAAATTGAAATTTAAGCGAAAATGAAAGATTCTTCTAGAACCAAGCCATATCATCTTGTGGCAGAAGTTCTCTTGAGTGTGTGCAAATATGAGAAAGTCAAAGGTGCTTATTTATGGATATTTTTATGTTGTAAAATATGAAGGCTTACCCTGGAATTAAAAGTCATACCAAGGGGCACCTGGGTGGCTCAGTCAATTAAGTATCCGACTCTTGATTTTGGCTCAGGACATGATCTCACAGTTTCTGAGTTCGAGCCCCATGTCAGGATTGGTGCTGATGGCTCAGAGTCTGCTTGGGATTCTGTCTCTCCCTCTCTCTCTGCCCTGCTCACATGTGCGCGTTCTCTCTCCCTCTCAAAATAAATAAACTTAAAAAAAAAAAAAGTCATACCAAGTATTTTGTTATTAGTATGAAACATATATGGAAAAAAGAGATGTAAAAGTTATGTTTCAGTTGTTCTTACGGTATTATAATTACTAGGATAAATAGTATTGGAATCATTAGAAAATTAGAAGACCATTATGATGTACCTGAATTTGATATTGATGCATAAAAATGTGTGGTTTTTTTTCATATTAGGTTTTGGATACTGAGAAGAAGTCATCATGAAAATAAAGGTATGAAAAAGGTAAAATTAGAATTTAGCACATTTCCTTTTATTTCTCTGAAACACCTCTAGAAATTGGCATGGAAACATAGGGCTTTTCCATTTTCTAAAATAGAAATCTTTTTCTTTCTCCTCCCCTGCTAAAAAATTATAAAATATCTGATACATATACATAGATATATATCTCCCGTCTCCTTGGACCTGCTTCCCTCTGTTTGTCACTATCTTTTGTATTTTTATTCTCCTCTTGTTTCTATGTAGATTCGCCAATGTATGCGATTCACTAAATACTGTATTTAGTTTTGCTTGTGTTTGGATTTTATTTAAACAGTTTGGATTTTTTTTTAAATGCTTATTTATTTTGAGAGAGAGTGAACGAGCGAGCATTGGGGGAGGGGCAAAGAGAGGGGAGAGAGAATCCCAAGCAGGCTCAGCACAGAGCCCAATGGGGCTCAATCTCATGAACTGTGAGATCATGACCTGAGCCGAAATCAAGTCAGATGCTTAACCTGCTGAGCCACCCAGGATCCCCACCAGTTTGGATTTTTTTTTAAACAAGTATTCTGTGTATTTATTGGTGACTTGGTATTTTCACTCAACATTATGTTTCTAAGATTCGTTCATGTAGACCCACAAAGCTCTTATTCATTAATTTATACTTTTACATAGCATTTCATTCTGTAAATATGTTAACATTTACTTAAACATTCTACTAATGATGGACATTTAGGTTATTTTCAATATTTTAAATATAAAGTATTGCTAATAATGTGTAATTGATATATCTAATAACATACATGTCTTTTGACGTAAATGTGTGTAAGTTATCTTGGTTATAAACCAAGGAGTAGAATTGTATCTTAAAATTTTAAAACAATACTAATCTTTTCGAAAGTAGTTAGAATGGTTTGTATTCCCGTCAACTGTGTAAAATAAATCCTTTTACTCTATACTTGCCAATACTTTGTATTGTCAAGTCTTTAATTTTTTTTTCTACCAGTTTATTGGGCATAAAAGTGATGTCACATAGCTTTATTTTCATAAAGCTCAGCGTCTTTTCTTATGCTTGCTAGCTTTTGAGTTTCATCTTTGGTGAAATGTCTGTTAGTGTTTTTTGCTTACATTTCTATTGGGCTGGACTGTCCTTAAATTGATTTTACATATTCCTGATATAATCCTTTGTGAGGTATGTGTGGCAGGTCTCCCCATTTTGTAAACTGTCTTTTCACTTTTTCTGAGGTGCCTCTGGGAGCAGAATTGCTTATTTTGGCAATCTGTTTAAGTTTTGGGGTTTTGCTTTTTACATTTATTTTTTACTCCTTTGAAAAAAGTACCTGGTAATAGTTGCTAATTTAATGGTGTTAACAACCACAAACTTCTCAGCATGTAAAAATAAACATTTCTTTTTTCTGTGCATCTGCAGATTGGCTGGGAATAGCCTGATCTGGGCTGGCCTTGGCTAGGTTGGCTCTGCTTCTTAAAGCAGGTTGACCAGGATGGTTCTGGCCCACGTTTGTCTCAGTCTCCTCCTGGCATCAGTGGGCTAGCTGGGATGTGTTCTTCTCACAGCATTGGCAGAAGCTCAAGGCTGTTTGTATCATCACATTTACACACAACCCATTGGCCAAAGTAAGATACATAGCCAAGTCCAAAGTCGGAAAGTAGGGAAGTACACTCTTGTAGTTTCCATGTAGGAGGAGCCGCTAAATTACATGAAAAAGAGAGTGGCTGTGGCTAGTGGGAGATGAGAAGAATTAAAACTAACTGATTTCTTTTTTAACACCTTATTTTCCCTCTCTTTCTTTATATGGATAAGCATTCTCTCCATACCATTCAACTGAAAACACTGCCCTTTCCCCACTGATCTGTAATGCCTGGTCCCTCTGGTATAGATAAGTTTCCTTCAGACAAAGATCTATTTCTGGGGTATCTGTTCTGCTTCATTTGTTTTTTTTCTTTAATACTCTGTCTTAATTACTGTAGTTTTACTGGATTTTATATACTTTGATAGTTTTTCTAATGCTGTTCTCCATGAATGGCTTGGCTATTTTGGGCCCTTTTACTTACTTTGATATAGTTTTCACTTGTTTTTAGTGTAAAATTTAATACTTTTTGGTAAATTTAAAAGTTGTGTGACATCACCAAATCCAGTTTTAGAATGTTTTTGACATCCCCCAAAAGATCCCTTAGACCCATTTTAAGTCATTCCCCAGTCCCATATCCAGTTGTAGGTAACCACTGATCTTACTATTTCTAGATTTGCCTTTTCTGGGCATCTCGTATAAACTTTAATATGTGGTCTTTTGCTTCTAATTCTTTTCACATTGTATGATGTTTTTGAGATTCATTCATGCCTTAGCATAGATCACTTTTTGTTTTAAAGAAACTTTATTATTTTTTTAAAGATTTATATATTTTTTATTTTTAGAGAGAGAGAGTGTGTATGTGAGTGGGGGAGAGGGGCAGAGAGAGTGAGAGAGAGAGAATCCCAAGCAGGCTCCATGCAGGGCTTGTTCTCACGACTCTGGGATCATGACCTGAGGCAAAATCAAGAAAGAGTTGGATGCTCAACCAACTGAGCCACTCAGGCACCCCGATCTCACGTGTGTGTGTGTGTGTGTGTGTGTGTGTGTGTGTGTACATATAAAATTGCCCCCATTATTCCATTGTATGTTTTGGAGATTCTGGGTCTTACAGTAAATGTATTTTTAACTTTTTAAGAACTGCCACATTGTTTTCCAAAGTGGCTGCATCATTTTGCATCCCAGATAGCAATGTAAGAAGATTCTAGTCTCTTCACATGCTCACCCACATTTGTTACTGTCAGTTGTTTTGATTGTGGCTGTTCTAGTGAGGTGGTATCTCATTATGGTTGTAATTTGCATTTTTCTAATGATTACTGGTGTTAAGCATCTTTTCATGTGCCATTGGTCAATTCAGATCTTTACCCATTCTTTAATCGGATCATTTTCATACTGTTGAGTTGTAAGAGTTCTTATATATTGGATACAAGTCCTTTATCACATATATAATTTGGAAATATTTTGTCCCAATATGTGACTTTGTCTTTTTGTCCCAGTTTGTGCTTATATTTTTAAAATAGTGTCTATTAAAGCATGAACATTTTAATTTTGATGCCCTAAGTGTATTTTTTTTTTTATGGATCATGGTTTTGAGGTTCTATCTAAAAATTCTAACGCAAGATCACAAGATTCACCTATGTTTTCTTCTAAAAATTTTTATAGTTTTAGCTCTTTCATTTATGTCTATAATTCATTTTGAATTCTTGAGAAAAGTGTGGTCTAAGGATCTAAATTTTTCTTTTTGCATATAGATATCCCATTGTCCCAGCCGCATTTCAAAAAAAAAGACTGCCCTTTCCCCAGTGAGTTGCCTTGGCATCTTTGTCAGAAATCAATTGACTATAAATGTAAAAATTTCTTTCTGGACTTTCAGTTGTGTTCTGTTGTTGTATATGTGTATCTTTATATGTTATATGTTAGGCTCTATATGTTTATCTGTTGCTCTGTATGTTTACCCTTATATGTTATCACACTGTCTTGTGATAGTGTCTTGTGATTCTATAGCTTTATACTATGTGTTAAAATAAGGAAATAGAAGCTGTCTGGTTTTGTTCACCTTTTCAAGGATTGTTTTGGCTAATTTAGTGTCTTGTGCTTTTCCTTATAAATTTCAAGATCAGCTTGTAAATTTCTGCAAAAAACCTGTGTTGGAATTTTGACAAACATTACGTTGATCTGTGGAAAATTACAGTGTTAATTGAATCTTCTGGTCTGTGAATATGGAATGTATCTCAATTTAGATCCTTAATTTCTCTCAGTTTTGTACTTTTCAGTGTACAAGTGTGTTGTTTACACTTTTGTTAAATTTATTTACATGTATTTTTCCTTTGATGGTGTTGATGAGAGGAATTAAACTTCATTTTTGGGTCATACATTCATGGTAAAGAGAAATAGAATTAATTTTTGTATTTTTTTAAGTTTATTTATTTTTGAGAGAGAAAGCATGAGTAGAGGAGGGGCAGAGAGAGGGAGGGAGGGAGGGAGAATCCCAATCAGGCTCCATACTGTCAGCACAGAGCCTGATGTAGGGCTCAAACCCACAAACTGTGAGATCATGACCTGAGCCAAAGTTGGACACCTAGCCAACTGAGCCACTTGGGAGCCCCTAATTTTTGTATTTTGATCCTGTTTGCTGAGACTTAGCTGAACTCATTTATTAGCTGTAGAGTGTGTGTGTGTTTGTGTGTGTGTGTGTGGGTGTGTTCCTTAGGAATTTCAACATATTATATGAGAATAAAGACAGTTTTACTTCTTGCTTTCTGATCTGGTTGCCTTTTATTTCTTTTTCTTGACTGATCTCACTGACTAAAACGTCCTGTGCAATGTTAAATAGAAGGGACAGCAGATAGCATTGCCTTTTTCCTGATATTAGGCAATAAGCATTCAGTCCTTCACCATCATATATGATTTTAGTTGTAGGTTTTTCAGAGATACTCTTCATTGGTTTGAGGAAGTTCCTTTCTATTCCTGTTTTATAGAGAGCTTTTATCACGGATGGGTGTTGGATTTCATCAAGTGTGTGTCCCCCCCCGCCCTTTTTAAGTTTTTATTTATTTATTTATTTTAAGAGAAAGAGAGCCCGTGTGTGTGAGTGGGGAAGGGGCAGAGAGAGAGTGGGAGAGACAGAATCCTAAGTCTTCGCGCTGTCAGCACAGAGCCTGAAATGGGCCTCTATTTCAACCACTGTGAGATCATGACCTGTGCCACAATCAAGAGTCGGATGCCTAACCAACTAAGCCACCTAGGCACCCCATCAAGTGTGTTTTCTGTGTCTACTGAGATATTCTGTTTCCCTCTTTCAGCTCCTCCCCTGCTTCTGCTCTCTCTCTCTCAAAATAATTAAATAAACTTTAAAAAAAAAGAATGTCCTCAATGAAACAGTAAAAATGTTTAATGTTGTTAAACACCAATTCTTGAGTATATGTTATGTCAGTAATCCATAGAGTGGATTGGAAGATGGAAGATGTATAAAGTATGGGTTAAACATCCATCCTACCTACAGTATAGACTAATAGGTTTTAATGTAGAAGTACAAAACGTTCCTTCTAATTGTTTCAGATTTTACATTGCAACTGGAAATTTGGTTACATTTGCTTTTAGTATTTATTTGCCCACCACTTTGTTTTTTAGCTTTTCTGAGTTAAGTTCTAGCCTTTCTTATATAGCATGTATAGTTTGGGTTTTGTTATTTGAGCCAAACCAAAAATCCTTTACTTCTTTTGATAAGTGGATTGAGCCCATTCACATTTATTGAAATGACTGAACGTTTGGGTTAGCTTCTGTCATTTTTTATTATAGTTACTGTGTAAATTGTTATATTTATGTGTTTTCCCTCTCTATGATGAATTTTCTTTTTTTATTCTTTTATAAATTTTGCTTTCTTCATCTCATTTTTATTCTTTGTTCTTTTTCCACTTTTATCCAGTAACCCTTATTGTTTCCATTCAAATCTGTCTTATAATATAGGCTATATTTTTGACATGATCTCTTTTTTGTATCATTTCTGAGATCAGTCAGCTCTTGTTTCATTACTTCTGTTTTTTTGGTTCAGTGTTTGTTTTAGTTTTTGAATTTCGATTCAGATTGTTTTTTCATATTCTTAAACAGGGATATTTAATTCAGTTTGGATTTTTGTGTTACAGTTTGCTGCTGCTGCTGATTTTTGGGGGGAAGGGAGTAGGGGTGTCTAAAATTGGTAATTTTCAGCAGCTGATGTATTTTTGTTATTTTCTTCCATAGTTTTGTATGGATGAAGAGTACTTATGTCTACGCCTGTTCAAGACTGTTGATTTGGAGTGGTTTACAAGAGTCCTCATTTAAAGCGCCCTCTTGTGTCATTATGATGTTGTGCATCTTCTCTAATCGATGGTGGGAGGGGCAGAATCTAGTGTATAAGTGAGGGGATTGGTCTTCACCAAGCTGTTCCAACCAGTGGAACAGGAAAGGAACATATACGGCAGAGATGCTGCTGGCTGGTAGGCAAATGTTGTGGTAGGAAATTGCAGAAGTCTTTTCTGATGGAGTTTTGTCAGTAAAATAGGAAGGAAGATTAGGCTGAATGCAGATGCATGAAGAGATACAGGAGATTGAAGAGAAAACTGTTAGGTTTCTCTAGGAACACATTGGGATAGCAGGTGGATGATGACTGTACAGTTAGATCTTTTCATGTCATTAAATACATTTGCAACATATTTTTAATGGTTGCTCACAATTTTGTTTTATGGCTTAAATTACAGTTTTGTGATTTTTTAAAACCACTTTCCTGTTGTTTCCAATTTCTTAGTGTTGTAAATAAAATGGAACAATGTTTCTTGCTATACCATTCCTAAACTTGGAGTTTTTAACTTTTTTGTTAAGCTATAAGAATGGTTATCTTTCTCATTGGTGCATAAACTGTAGTGAGACTGTACATTTGTGTAAAATGTAAATTTTAGAAATGTGATGGCATCTCTAACATAATCGTCAAATAGAAAGTTCTCCAAGCACAGATAATGAAATTCTAAATATGCACTTTTATATAGTGGTACTGATTATTATTAGAATGAGCCTGAAACTGTCATTATCATATTGTTATATTGCTGGGAAGAATAATAGCATCTCTAGCTTGCTGGATACATAGAGTACACCAAAGGTAATGACAATTCTTAACAAAGTCCTGTTTGAAAACATGAGTCAGTTATTTTGCTTATAACCTAATCCTGCTAACATAAGAAATGGAGTTGCGCATATTTCAAGCAAAGGTTTATCAGACAAGACCTAGGAAAACAAGAAACCAGGATAGTTCCTGGGCCCTTAGCATAGGAGTCTCTGAGCTAAGAGTGTCATCTCTTCATGGCCCATTGCTATCTGCCAGGTTGATTGGTTTATTCCCTGGCTGTGGCTAGGGAGGAGGGCAAGACAATGCACTAGCGGCTGCCAGAGGAAGTCACAGAGGAGAGAGGTTGAGTTGATACTTCAAAAGGATCCTTTGCAAAAGCCTTCGATAATTTAATGAAATTGTGCAAAGAAGTGGTTATATCACCTGTAGAATTGATACTTTGTATCTTTAAACATCATATACAATTCAAAGGATTTCCACATCTGTCATAGCTCACAATTGCAGAAGGTCAATTTCGTGGCAAATTTATATGTTAGTTAACATTGGTGGACAGTAAGCTAACATTTATGCACACTTACCATCCATGTGCTGTATGCTATTTCATTTAATACTGTTTAACGTTCTTATTTAAGCCATATAACTCTGTGAGGTGGATATGGGATCAACTGCATAGAAAAGGGAATAAATAGGAACATTTACCTTCTACTTTCCTATTTCTAAGAACCTTGATAGTACTTAACATTTAATTTTCTATGACAGTTTAACAATTTATTTCCTTATAATGTTAATTCACATACAGTTTATTTCTGATGAGGCACAAATGTTTACATATATGTAAAGTTCATTTTAAGAAAAAAAATTTTATACTTCAAGTGGCAGTATCCATCCCACTTGTAAACTTAAAAGACCGAGCAGAGTTTTCAGGGACTGAGAAGTCAGAGAAATTTAAAAAGCTCTTATTTTATAGGCGCCTGGGGGGCTCGGTCAGTTGAGCATCCACCTCTTGATTTCAGCTCAGGTCATTATCTCACGGTTCATGGGTTCAAGCCCCGTGTCGGGATCTGTGCTGACAGCACCGAGCCTGCTTGGGAATCTCTCCCTCTCTCTCTTTCTCTGCCCCTCCCCCATATGTATGTGTATGTGCATGCACTCTCAAATGAACATTTTTTAAGCTCTTATTTAACAGCCATTGTTTTGGAGAGGCAGACGTATTTGTGTCCATGAAATCTCTTCACTTCTGTTAAATCAGGTTGAGGAGAGCCAGTTCTCTCTGATGTGCCCTTTGTACCTAAAGAAGTCATTAGGCTGTGAGTCTCTTCTATCTGAGTTATTATAGCACCTTCCAGTGAAATCTCCTGCCTCCATTTTCTACTACTTCTCTCTAGTTACTCTCTTTTCCTCAGTTAGAGCCCATTTCCCAGTGTCCTGCTTCAGCCATCCCTGCCCACGTGTAGTCTGAAACAAGATCCATTCGTCTTCCAGGTCTTCAATGCTTTGTCGTATGGCCATCTCAGCCATACCACGTTTAGTTGCTGCTGCCTTCTCCTCACTGCTCCTCTTGGTTTTCTTCTGTGAAGTAAACGTCAGTGAACCTTGATGCAGCTCCAAGCAGATACATGAATACTAAAACCATAGTTTGGAGTGACTTGACTGGACCAGTCAGTAGAGCATGCAGCTCTTGATCTCAGGATTGTGAGTTCAAGCCCCACATTGGGCATGGAGCCTACTTAAAATAAAAATTAAAAAAAATTTTAAGCCATCATCAGTTAAAAATATGGACCAGAAGAAATGTACATAAGAGAGTTGTAATAGGAAAGTCTGTACATGGATTTCTATATCATTTGGCCATCATGATTCACATGGCTATATTAAATTTATCTCTGATCTTTTTTGGAGCCAAAACAGAAAAGATAAAGTGGTTACCTGTTTGACCTCTTTTGATCAGAAAGGAGGTGATATGTAAAAACCTCACCTCTTCTAATAATTCATGTAAACAGTTCTTATGTGAGTCCTCATTGTGGAAATCACTAAGTAAAGTGAACAAAATTTTTATTTCTAAGATTCTGTGTAACAGGTTTCATATAACTTTTTTTTTTGTGGTCAGTTACTAAAAGCCACAAGACTGTAAAACTCAATTTTTTTCAGATGGTAAGACACTAGAAGTTGAGTGTGTAGTCTTTTGGTGTTTTGACTTAATACAATTTTAGGATTTAAGGAATTAGGACTCACAGATGTTAAATGACTTGTCCCTGTCTATTAAGAACCTATTAAGGTTTCCTGACTTCTAGCACAAGTGTCTCAGTTCACTGACTGGTTTTGATAAGTATAACCATTGGGGGAGGGGGGGTTGCATTCAAAGATTTCTTCTGAGCTGTTGCTTGTTGAGGTCAGAATACCATGTGATTTGGTGATCTGGCCTAAGGAATATGGGGCTCATACTGCCAATTAGAAGCACAAATGACACATTTGGAGTTTACTGAGATCAGAATATCTCAGGTTAAACACCTGCTGAATGTTAGGATTATATACATGAAATCCTTTTCAGTACCCATTACAACCCTATAATAGGGATTATTATAGCAATGGTAGCTGAGGAAACCATGTCTGTAAGAAGGCGTTACCTGCCTTGAGTATCCATAGCTTATATACTTAGTTGCATACCATTACATGTGTTTTCTCCCCTTCTTTTTTTTTAAACTTTTTTTTTTAACGTTTATTTATTTTTGAGACAGAGAGAGACAGAGCATGAACGGGGGAGGGTCAGAGAGAGGGAGACACAGAATCCGAAACAGGCTCCGGGCTCTGAGCTGTCAGCACAGAGCCCGACTCGGGGCTTGAACTCACGGACCGCGAGATCATGACCCGAGCCGAAGTCGGCTGCTTAACCGACTGAGCCACCCAGGCGCCCCTCCCCTTCTTAACAGAATTTTAGTTTTGCTTGGGTGTCGTTCCTTCCTCCATAACATCATCTGTGGTTTGTAGATGGTGGGCTCTGACTTCAGCCCTTCGAGTTGTATCAACAAGAATCTGAAGTTGTGGTTCTCAACCTTGGCTTCTCATTGAATTCTTTTTAAAAGGAAAACTTAAAAAAACAAAACAAAAAAACAACTAACTGATGCCTGGGGACTACTCCCAGAAATTCTGAATTTTTTTGGCAGGGGATAGGGTTACAGGGAGGCCTGGGGTGTGAACGTGAGAATTTCAGTAGCTCCCAGGTGATTCTAAAGTATAGCCAAGGTTGAAAAACACTAATGGAAATGCCATTTTTGCCAGTAGTTGGTTTAGGCTTGAAATATGATAACATGTCCTCTGGTACACTTCTGGGAAAGTTATCATTTGTTGAGGTACACAAGAAGGAGGTTCGACATTGCCATGTCTAAATATGACACCCGGGGGGCGCCTGGGTGGCGCAGTCGGTTAAGCGTCCCGACTTCAGCCAGGTCACGATCTCGCGGTCTGTGAGTTCGAGCCCCGAGTCAGGCTCTGGGCTGATGGCTCGGAGCCTGGAGACTGCTTCCAATTCTGTGTCTCCCTCTCTCTCTGCCCCTCCCCCGTTCATGCTCTGTCTCTCTCTCTGTCCCAAAAATAAATAAAAAACGTTGAAAAAAATAAATAAATAAATATGACACCCGGAACTGATGTTGCCACCTTATGACCTCAAGGGGAGCTAGCTAACCAGCTGAAGGTGACACAGAAGGAAGTTGGGAAGAAGCTGGGTTCTTGATAGCAGCTGAAGCATGGAATCTACCAGCCTTAGGAGATCCCAACCTTCAGATTTTGTGTTATGCCACATGAGTAATTCAACATATGTTCTTTTCCTTTTTTTAAAGTTTGAGAGAGCACGCGAGCAGGAAAGGGGCAGACAGAATCCCAAGCAGGCGGCTCAGCACTGTCAGTGCAGAACCCAGTGTGGGGTTCGAACTCATGAATTGTGAGGCCATGACCTGAACCGTAATCAAGAGTCGGCTGCTTAACCGACTGGGCCACCCGGGCGCCCCTCAACATATTTTCTTTACTCTTTTAAGCCATTTTGATTTGGGTTCTCTGTTACCTACAGTCAAGGGCAAGCTAATAAATGTGAGCCAAGAATCAAACCTCCATTTGTCTGTCCAAAGTTCGTGTTTCTCTCCAATCACCTTCTTCCTTGAAGACTGTGTTTCCTGTCTCTGTTCCTGCAGACAGGAGAGAGTAAGAAATGGGTGTGAGAAAGGAGGAAACAGGACAGTAGGGAGTGCTCTGTTCCCAGCATGGAGCAGAAACTGGGAAGGAAAAGATCTATTTAAAGCAAAGGAGAGAATGTATATGTTGAGTTGGGAAGGGTAAGATTCCCAGCTCAGCTCAAAGTGATACTGATTCCTGTGAAATTTGCAACACTCTTCACATTACTTAAAAATAAAATAAGAAAAAATAGCCATATCTTTAGTTGCTGTGTGTCATTCTGGGATATGCATTTTCATAGTTAACATCTCTGAAATTGGAATGTATTTTACAGCTGGTGGAATATCACATTTTACTCGGCAGGTTATTTTTTCTTACTGGTACATAAAAAATGGTGGATCTTATTAGTGACATTCGTGTATGATTGAATGTAATTTTTTAACTGAACTTATATGTGCGTATAGTCAAAAGTTTATTGTGACATAAGTTGTTAGGAAATTTATTTTGGATTAATAAATTATGAAAACATAAAAAGTTTTTTGTGTGAAAAAGAGTGGTTCCATGTCTCCCAACTTCCCCTGCCCCCTTAGTGGTAGGCAGAATTCAGATGGCTCCCAAGATCCTTTGCCCTTGGTGCACACCACCCGTTTAATCACTTCCCTCTGTGGGCATTACTATACGATGGATTTTACTCCCATGCTTATCTTTTATTATATGTCAAAGATGAAGTGGTTTTATCTTTGGTATAATTGGGGTCTTAAGTCAGTTGGTTTGGAATTTAATCAAGAGGGAGATGATTCCCAAGTAGGCCTAAGGTATAATCAGATGAACCCATAAGAGACTGGGGCCTTCCTAAGGCCAAAGATTGGAACGGAACTTCTCTTACTGGCTTTGAAGAAATGAGTTGCCATGTTATGAGAGGGCCATGTATCTAGAGCTGAGAACAACCTTCAAATGACATGGAAGAAATGAGAACTTCAGTCTTAAAACCACAAGTTATTGAATTCTGCCAACCACTTGGATGAACTTGGAACAGGTGGTCCAGGCTCATTTTGTATGTTCCCACCTGAGCCCTCACATCAGCCATTTCTCAAAGGGGCCCAGATTCCTTCTAATAGAATAGTATTCATAATCTGAGATGTAGGTGCTGAATGTGCTTACTGCTATTGTGCCTGGTCAGATGAAAACAGGCCCTGAGAATATAGTGTGAACTGTCCTGCAGATCAAAAAGTGACAGTCTGGGGATGCCTGGGTGGCTCAGTTGGTTAAGCATCCGACTTCAGCCTAGGTCATGATCTTGCCATTCCTGAGTTCAAGCCCCGCATCAGGCTCTGTGCTGACATCTCAGAGCCTGGAGTCTGCTTCAGATTCTATATTTCCCTCTCTCTGTCTCTGTCTCTCTCTCAAAAATAAACTCAAAAAAAGTTACAAAAATGTGATAGTCTGGGGGGAATGGGGCTTTTGAGGAGCTCTAAATCTGTCCTCCCCTCTCGGAAGACCGCTATGGTTAGGATACCGGTTTTCACAGTTACTATAGTTGTGGGCTGTTGATCTTCAAGGCTACTCTGGAGCTGGGGAGAGGAGAATGAGATTAGGGCAAGTCATTGCCACAAGTCATTTTAACAAGATTCAGCTGTCTTTCTTGAGTAAATTCTCTGTCGTAAGCCGTTAATTTCTAGATACCTGAAAAAATTGGTTTTGACTGTCTTTGCCATTTCTCTCATGCCTTTTATGGGGTGGTGGATTTTCAGAGATCCTTGGTCTGCCATTCCGGAAGTAGAAACGCTGGTTCACTTTCAAGTATTGTTTGACATCATAATACATTTTTTTCCTCCTCACATCTGCACTTCAGAAATACTTACTTGTGACCGGTATAAAGACTGAATGTGTGCCAGCTTATAGTCCTTTTATTTCAGAATTCCCCCTTTCCTGCCTCCCTGTCCAGGGACTCGTCTTTCTGGCAGGATGCTCCTTGTTTCTGAGTATTCAGGCCCTTCACTCCAGTTCCAAAAACTTAACTGCCTGTTTTAGGAGTTCCACAGAAGTGGTCTCATTTGCCATTCGCATAAGTCTAAGATAAATACTAGTTCTATATCCCAGCTGTGTCCTATGCAAAAATACTTCAAATTTATTTGCCTGCATGTGTTGCTTGGCAGGTATATTTGTTACATAATAATATAAACTGGGCTTTAATCTTGGACTTCCTGAACAAATTTGTGATTCAGCCCCATATCTGCTGACACACCAGCTCTTTTCAAGCTTTTCTGTATGCCCACGGACTGCAGGCCAATTTAAACTTCCTCGTGTAGCTGAACTCAGTGAGGTGAACCCGGAATCAACAGAAATGCTCCTTATTTCAGCCAAATGCCCATAAAACAGTCATTTCGGTCCACGAAGAAGGAAAACCTGGTCCCAGTGAATTCCTGATTGTCTCGGAGTCTGAATGCCTGTCCTTGTGCCGCTGTGAAGGGTTCTGTGTTCTCCCCGAGCCGGGGGGAGATGATGTGCAAGGCCCCGCAGGAAGCAGAAACCTGGCCAGCCTGCCCTGGCCCCTGCTGCCCCAGCCTGCCAGCAGTTCTGCGGGGCTGTGTTCTTTGGGATGCACCTCCGGCTAAATCCGTACCAGGAGAAAGCAAAAGGAAAAGAATGACCCTGACTTTCTCAATGGGATGTGCGGGCCCCTCCGTCTGGGAGCCGAGAGGCAAGACAGAGAAGAGATTGCCCTGTAACAAATGAGGAGACACTGCTGGTGCCCATGGGGCCTCTGTTTTGTCAAATCTCCACCGGGCTGTAACAAGGCCGTGGTGTGGGAGCTGCATGAAGCATCGTGACAGGCCTCCTGGGCCTGCCCTGGAATCGGCAAGGCTCCTTTGTTCAATGCCCCAGGTCAGAATCCAGGATTGGAAGATGGGGGTTCACGACCTCAGTAGCACCTGCAGGTGTCAGTCGCCTTGTTGGCCTGCTTTCCTCTGAGGCCTCGCCCACATCTCCTCTGTCACCAGGGGACAGCTTTAGTGAACATCAGGCAAGGTGCCCTTCACCCTCCACCCTCTTCTAGGTCTAGCAGCCCTCGAACCCCTTGTCTTAAATTGCCTTCTCTATTCTGGAAGCAACACAAGGGTATTCAATGTCTCTGTCTTGTTCAAGGTGGTATTCCCTGAAGGATCAGGCACATAGAAGACCCTCACTCAGTGTTCGTTAAATTATTAAAATATTCAAACCTTAAAGGGGCACTGCTTTTTGTTCCCCAACTGTATGAAAACAGACCTTTACGTGAAAGAATAAAAAGGAATTTCTAAATGTCAAGCCTTGAAGTGGTAGAGGTCAAACTATGGAACAACATTGATGGGGTTGGTGTGTCCTTCTCAGGTAATTCAAGAAAGCCCCAGGCAGAGGCAGAAATGGAGGAAGGCAGCTGAGAGAGGATGGGGGGGGGGGGGGGGGAGGAAGGGACACACACTCCACGCGGCAGGCTGGGCCGGGCGCGGAGGAGGGAGAGTGCGGGAGGAGTCGGGGTGTGGTAGC
>NW_026057579.1:3637105-3678361 GCF_023721935.1 Panthera uncia
CACACATGCCTCCCGGCATAGATGGTCCTGACTTTACAGTGGTTCGACTTCACGTTTTTGCGACTTTATCATGGTGCAGAAGTGGTACTCAGTAGAAACTGTACCTAGAATTTTGGACTTTGATCATTTCCCAGGCTAACAATATGCAGTATGATCCTCTCTTGGTCCTTTTGGGCAGCGCCGCCAGCCACAGCTCCCAGTCCCAGCCCCGCGATCACCAAGGTGAACAACAAATACACTCACGGCCATGCTGTACCCGTATAGCCCTTCCATTTTTTATGTTCAGTACCGTGTTCAAAGAGGTTTAACACTTGGTTATCAAATAGGCTTTGTGTTAGATGATTTTGCCCAACTGTAGGCTAAAGTGTGCTGAGCTCATATAAGGTAGGCTGGGCTAAGCCATGATGTTCTAGTTAGGTGCATTAGATGCATTTTGATTCACCATATTGTCAACTTATGATGGGCTTACAGGGACATGACCCCATCGTAATGGAAGATCTGTGTGTGACATTCACATACACGTGTGAGGTGTCTTCGAGCCTTTACACAGTTCCTCCTGAGCAGCCCATCCTCCTCCTCATTTCCAGCCTCTGGGCTCTTCTTAAAACAAAAAAATTTTAATGTTTATTCATTTTTGAGAGGGACAGAGCATGAGCAGGGGAGGAGCAGAGAGAGAGGGAGACACGGAATGCAAAGCAGGCTCCTGGATTCGAGTTGTCAGCACAGAGCCTGATGCGGGACTCGAACTCATGAATCGTTAAGATCATGACCTGAACTGATGTCAGATGCTTAACTGACTGAACCACTCAGGAGCCCCCCAGACTTGAGACTCTTAATGAGTGCCACCCCCAACCACCTAGTACGCGTTCAATGTTGGGCACCGCACACCAGTAGGTCCAGGGACCACAGGGGAGACCACTGGTTGCTCAAGTTGAGAGCTGATGCCTGTCAGTCAAAGACCACCCGGAACCCACTTAGAGTCAACGATGCCAGGTTTATGATTTGCCACAAGAGAGGGATTGCATTTCAGGGGGCTGGGGGCCACGTCAACAGGAGGGAGTTAGGGAAAGATAATCTGTTCTGGAGACCTGGGTGAGTCATGGGATGGTCTTGGCAAGGGTGGGTCAGATTTTCTCAACTAGAGAGTTGCTTCCAGGGTGTTATCTGTGAGGGAGCGAGTGTTAGGAGTTTACACCGGGACGCTCTGTGGCGTGCATGCTCTGGATGGATGCAGTAAAAGGGTTATGTGAGTCGTAGGGCACTGCATTTTGGGAAGTTGTGGTTTCTGTTTCAGTTCCTGGTTCTCCCCCACAGCCTGGCTGGTGGCAGAGCAGTTTTTCACTTTTTTTTTTTTAATTTTAAAAAAATATTTTATTTTTGAAGGAGAGAGAGACTGAGCGTGAGGAGGGAGGGGCAGAGAGAGAGAGAGAGAGACACACACACAGAATCCGAAGCAGGCTCCAGGCTCCGAGCTGTCAGCATAGAGCCCGACGCGGAGCTTGAACTCAATAACCGGTGAGATCATGACCTGAGCGGAAGTCAGACGCTTAACTGACTGAGCCACTCAGGCGCCCCGTCAGTTTTTTACTCTTTATCAAGGAGAGAGCGGGGCAAGAGAGAGAGATGGGGGAATGCTAGGCTGTGTCCCCCGCCAGCCGTGAGAGGGGGAGCTGTGTGTTGTAGTGCCGGTGGAGACTGCCAGGGACGTGTCTCCGATTCAGGGCCTCCTGCCTGGCCTCGGACAAATTTCTGTGGAATTCCCATCTGTGTGTGTTTTGCCTCACTTTTGATCTAGATTAGAAGTCATACTCTTCTGTTTGTATAAGAGGAAAAGGAAATGCAGGCCATGCGTCTGGTTCTTAGGGCACAACTGGCCTGTAATCAAGTCCCCCACTTGCTCTGCAGGGTCACCTGATGTTAACGAAAACAGAGACTGTCACAGGAGTGCTTGAACGCTGGCAGAGCCAGCCGAATTCTGTGGGAATCCTGGGGGGACAGGGGAGGGGGGGGAGGGCAGGGAGGGGCACACCCCGAGGGGAGAGTGGCTTTGATTTTGTTTCCAGTCCTCTAGGCTAATCCAGGGTTAGGATTAAGAGTCCAAATTCCTTCCTTATTCTTGGAGTCAATGACTCTCTTTATGAAATATGCTGATTGAGCCCTTTGTTTCGGCTGGTACTGCAGAAAGAAGTAGAATTATGTCATTACTAGTTAGAACCTTAGCCAATTTCTCTTGCAAAAAAAAAAAAAAAGAAAGAAAGAAAGAAAGAAAGAAAAGAAAGGGAAAAAGTTTGAAAATCAATCTCCAGAATGTCTCCAGTGTGACTTTGTACTCCTTGCAAGAGACCTTCTTCTGGGACTCTAAGTTTAGCAATTACAGTAATAAAGTGATGATCTTTATCACTCTTAAGTGAGTCAAGATTATTGACCAAGAAGAGAATGGCTGGGTCAGGATGTGGTGAAGAGAAGTATGTGCTTGCTGGATAGTGGCTGTCCATGTTCTCCAGGCTGGAGATGACCCCTCCCTCAGCAGGTGAGAGGACTGACCCTCGGCAGCTGACAGGGTCTTATGTGTGAGTGAGCGAGTGTTAGGAGTTTACACTGGGGTGTCACTAGTGTAAACTGGAGGGGAGACTGTAGAGTATAAGGTATAGTTGTTTCCTGGGGCTGCTGTGACGGAGCACCACAGACTGGGTGACTTACAACAGCAGAAATGTATCCTTTCACAGTTCTGGAAGCTGGATGCCCGAAAGGTGCGTGCTGAAAAGATGCCCGCTCTCATGGAGCTGGGAGTCAAGCCAGTTAGAGCCAAACAACAAGAACTCCATCTCCACCCCATTTACACCACAACCACATGATCTCATATAACAGGGAGTCCAGATGGGGAGGAAAGGTTCAGACCAATTTCACTGGGACCCCAACTCCATTTCCCTTGGCTCTGCTTGTAGCCAGGAGGCTTTTCCCTTATACTCTCTTCTCTCATTGTCAAAAACATGGCTCCCAGCAGCAACTGTGATGACGTATTTCCTCCCATTCAGTGCAAAAGAGAGACCTTTCCAACCATATCCTAAGAAAGCCCTTCCCTCCACCCTGCCTCAGACAATCTCTGGATATGTATTGGCAGAGTCAAGGGGCAGAAAGGAGGCCAGGTGCGTTTGGGAGTATCACGAGCAGTGGTCCAGGAGGTCGGCAGGGGCCAGACCACTCAAGACTCTAGGGATTTGGAGTTACATTCTAAGATCCAGCTGCCTTAAGAACACCATGACTGTGATTGAACATGGAGTGTGTTGAATTTCCACATGGCCAAGTAACCGCAGAGATATGTCCTGTGGACAGACTCCAAACCACCTAAAACCAGCACTGGAGTGAGAAAGACCCCCTTAGAGGGCAGTGTTCTCACCTCCAGCATTCAAGACCCAGCCCTCAAGCCAAGTCTGCCACCCCCTACTGGCCAAAGGCGGGAATGAAGGAAATAGTACGGTAACTGATCTTGACCCATAGGACTTGGTAGGGGTGAGGAACAAACTTTCTGTGATAGAACTTGGCAGCTTGGGTATGGAGGACAGATGCATCTGAGATGCAGAGATCTTTGTCTTCAGAAACATGTCTGACGACTCAGCCAGCTAGAAGGGGAAGGAAGGTGGACCATTGTGCAAGTGTCACAGTGTGACTGTTGTGAATCCTCACGTAAGTAAGCAAGTGGACATACCATACAGCCTGTTTTCACCCTAAAAAATATGTCTAATGGATAAAGAAGATGTGGGACATACACACAATGGAATACTACTCGGCGATGAAAAAGAATGAAATCTTGCCATTTCCAACAGCGCGGATGGAACTAGAGGGTATTATGCTAAGTGAAGTAAGTCAGAGAAAGACCGATATCATATAATTTCACTCATATGTGGAATTTGGGAAACTCAACACATGAACATAGAGCAGGAAGGGAAGGAAAAACAAGATAAAAACAGAGAGAGGCAAATCATAAGAGACTCAAATACAGAGAAGAAACAGGGCTGCTGGAGACGTGTTGGGTTGGGGGATGGGCTAAATGGATGACGGGCATTAAGGAGGACACTTTGGGGGATGATCTAGGTGTTGTATGTAAGAGATGAATCACTGGGTTCTACTTCTGAAGCCAAGACTACACTGTATGTTAACTAACTTGAATTTAAGTTAAAAAAAAAAAAAAAAAGTCTAAAGAGCTTCCTGGAGATAACCAGATTGCTAAAAAGTAATCATTTGAAGGTGTTCAGATTCAGAAAATTCCACCAGCCCAAACCCAATTTTCACCAAGTCATATTGTCTCGTTTGTAAGTCAGCAGACATTTCCGTGGCTTTGCCGATGCTGGATTTTGTGGGGGATCCTCCTGGTGACAGTGTATACGGCAGGACGTGGCCTACATTTCCCACTAGAACTCCTCTGCTAAGAACCACTTTAAGTGCTAACTTCACGAACTGGTCCTGACCCTTCCACTGGTCTCTCTCCCCCCACCTCTGACCTTGGCGAGCATGCAGTGCCATGCTCGTTGGACTTCAATGCTGTTTCTACCATTGTCGAAGGTACCCCCTTGTGATATAAGTGAAGATCTTAGTATGAGTTGTGTCTTAGGCTGGGATCACCTGTTTGAAAATGACACCCAAAAGAGGTTGAGCAAAGGAGGACTGAAGGGACACAGGGCGGTCTGATAATACCCACAGACTGGAAGCCAGATCCCGTGAGGCACCAGAATCCTAAACAGGAAACTAGAAATGGCAGTTTTAAAAACATGGCCATGAAATCCTTTAAAACTTCTCAATTTGCCGCAGCTCGACTCAGTGAGGACTCACTGGCCCATGTGCGCTTCCCTTGACCCAATGGCTGCTGGTGACTACTTCAACCAACAGAGTATGGCAGAGGTGACCCTATGTGACTTGTGAGGCTGGGTCATAATGGCCATGCACACCTTGTTTTCTGGAACACTGAAACCAGGAACTCTGAGCCACGATGTCGGAAGTCTGATTATTCTGAGGCCACCGTACTCTGAGGAAGTTGAGCCACACGAAGAGCCCAAGGATGGCTGTTCTGGTCATCATCAGTCTTCGTTTCCCAGCCTGGGCCAGACATGTGAGTGAGTGAATGACCCTTCAGGTAACTGGAGCCCTGGCCCTGGCGGCCTCCTGACTGAGGGAGGTTGCAGACATTGTGGAGCAAATATAAACCGTCCCCCTGTGCTCTGAATTCCTGACCCACAGAATCCATGAGCATAATACCACAATGGGATATTTTATACAACAGTAATAACCAGAACACAGAATTAGGCTCCCCCTGGAGTGCCCATGGTCTTTCGTTTCCTCTCTTTCCATGTCAGCATCATTGTTCTCTCTGTAGATAGATGCCTCTCCTTTGTGCTCATAAGCCAATGTGGTCATCCTACGTCTTGCTTTACATCACTCCTTCATTCAGACACTCAAGATTCCGGGTCTTAATTCCAAACACTGAGAAATGGGATCCCCCTGTCGCCACACATGATTACAGTGTTTGCAACATCTAGGCTCTATGGATCACCTGTCTCTGTGGATTTGTGCATACATTTGCTATATACCGACATCCTCTTCTGCTGCTTTTATTTTCAGAGCATGCATCCCTCTTTGAAATGATGTACTTTCCTTGTTTTCATGTGCATTATCTTCTCACTTGCTGAAACGGAAGCTTCATGAAGCCAGGATCTCTGTCAATCTTGTCAACCATTGTATCCTAAGCAACTAAAACAGTGCGTGCAACAGAATAGATGTTCAGGAATATTATGCTGCTTATAAAAACCTGTAGATTTTCATAGGTACGTGGTAAAAGTCATGAAAGTCCACCTTTCCATCCCTGCAGTGTGAGCTTGGTAAAAGCTGAGGCAGTGGCTGGTGGAAAGTGACCCAATCAAGTCTGGCTTCTTCATGGCCCTTCTTGGGGCACATACTTAGATTCCCAGTAAACCCATCAAGTTTATTATGAACTCTGCAGTGATATTTTGTTTTAGGGGCACCTGGGTGGCTCAGTCAGTTAAGTGTCCGACCCTTGGTTTTGGCTCAGGTCATGATCTCACAATTCGTGAGTTCAAGCCCCGCATCAGGCTTCTCAATGATAGTGTGGAGCCTGCCTAGGATTTTCTCTCTCCCTCTCTCTGCCCCTCCCCTGCGTGCACACTCTCTCTTACTCTCAGAATGAATAAACTTAAAAAAAAAAAATGAAAGTAAGATGATTTTTAAAAGTTATCCAAAAACTTAGCTAACTTTCCATCCCTCCTGAGTCAGTGATCCAGCTGGCTGGTCTTTCATCTCTTGCTGGTGGCTGTTGACTGCTAGAAGTCCAAGACAGGTAGGTGGGCTACTTGTGGCATAGCTCTACATTCGGGCCTCTATCTCCTTCCAAACGAGGGTCTGGTGGGTGTGCAGATGTGAGGACTAGGGGCCTTCTTTGATTCAGGAATAGGAACTCTCATACACTGTTGCAGACAGAAAGCAGTATAATCTCTATGGAGGAAAAATTGGCATCAGAGATACAAAGGGAAAAATACAAAAGACAAATGCATATGGCTGCAATACTTTTAATAGCAAAGGATCGGAAACAACCCAAATCTCAATCAAGGGTGACTGGTTGAATAAACAACGGTATGTATGACTTCATAATGGAGCATTGGATAGGAGAACATTCTATCTGGTTCTATGGAATGATATTCAATATATTGTTAAGGGAGGGGGGAAGCAAGACCAAGGAAAGTGTGAAATAGTGTGCTATCATTTATCATTTGTATGTGTGTATAATTTTTTTTAATGCAAGGGTGAAATGGGAAAAAAATTACTATCTAAGGGAGAAGGAAGAAATAGGTGGAGGGCAATGGGTTGGAATACAGACTTCTCTCACTGTAGCTCATTCTGTGGATTTGGCTTTGGAGCCATATAAATAATTTACATAATTATAAAAAAATTAAAATGAAAATAGCAATCTCTAAAAATTTAAGTAAAACAAAGTGAATACTCATAACCCTGATTCAGGTTTAGGACATAACTACTATTCTAAGTTATTTTAAAATAGTAATTTGAACATGTCTAATGGCATAAACCCTACGGACAAAAAGAATTGCAAAAGAAAATTTTTAACTTTTCCACAATTATTTTTTATAACTTGTCACTGTTATTCTGAAGATTTAAAACAATATGTAATTATTTTGGTGGTTTTGAGAAAGAGGTTTTCAGAATGAGTCAAAGAAGAACAGATGTGAGATCAGGAAGGCTACAGTAAAAACCCTGTAGTCCTGAGTTGGATTGGAAGTGTCATTATAAACTCGTGTAGTTAAAAAAACAAATGAACCCAAAACTCATAGTAACATATTTCCTAGTTCTGTCCACCAACACCAAGCCACTATCAATGAGCACTCCTAACACCCAGATTTTGGTCTCTAATTATTATTTCCCACTAAGAGGAACCGGGGATCTCTGGGAACCACTGGATGACTTCAGGGCTAAGGCATAAAATACACAAGATGAGCTTGAAATATCTTGTCATATGAGATAACTACGAAACTATCGGAGACACTGGGGTCGTCTTGATATATGGCTGGATCACTAAACTGGCAACACACTTCCTCTGGCTCCATCTCATACCAAGGCAAATACAAAGATATTTAAAATAAATGTCTGATGAAACGTCACCTAGATTAATGTGTATTTGGATACTGAAATCTCCTCACAGTTCAGCTGGCTTTTAAGTTTTAAGTTGAATGGTCTCCTCCACCCCATCCCATGCTCCAGCCAGTGTTTTCTTTCTTCAGTTACCTGGAGGGCACTGCCCCTTGGCTCTTACATCAGAAGTACAAGGCCCTGCGGGGCGCCTGGGTGGCTTAGTTGGTGAAGCGTCCAACTCTTGGTTTCTGCTCAGGTCATGATCTCAAACTTGTGGGATTGAGCCCCACGTCGGGTTCCATGCCGACAGCGCCAAGCCTGCTTGGCATTCTCTCTCCCTCCCTCTCTCTCTCTCTCTCTCTCTCTGCCCCTCCCCCACACATGCACTCTCTCAAATAATAAATAACTTTTTAAAAATTAAAAAACAAGAAGAAGAAACAGAAGGCCCTGGGATCAAAGTAAACGCAAACATTTTCTTAAACTCACCGTGGCCAGATGTTGCCTTACCAGTCTCTCATCTGGCCAAGCAAAATTTCTATTGGTGGAGCTATCCCAAGGTCACCTCCATGTTTTTTCTTCTTCATTCATCCCAGTGGGTCTAGCCTAGACAAGAAGAGAGCCAGGTATCCCTTCCTAGAAGGAACTGGGCTAACTCGTGTTCAGGAACAGCCAGGTGGGCACGTAGGAGCAACAGACTTTATTTCTTCTGTTATAATACCAGGTTATGTTCTGAGATACGAGTTCTCAAAAGGGAATTACTTCAGGCAGAACTTATGCTTTAATGTTGGTTCCTTGGTCTAGGAGAATCTGCACAGGGGTTCCAGGCCCTGCCACGGGTTTCTGATGAGAAGCCTGGCAGGCATGTCACAGAAGGGAATGCAGACAAGAACAATACGCCGGGCTGTGGCAGGAGACCCAGTCCCTATGCCCACACGTGCAGGGGCATGATCCGGCCCTCAGCATGCTAGAGGCTTGACTACAACAATGCAGAGGGCTGACAGTCATCTCAGACACATATCATAAGCTTTTCCCTCCCCAGCTGGTTCAAACTCACAAAGCCATTCACCCAGCATTTTGAAAAACCGCCCATTTCCCTGTAAAAAAGACTTGAGAAGGTTAGTGCATAATCTACAGGAAGAGCTTAAAGCAGAAAGAAAACGGTGATGGCAGCAGTCTGGGTCCCGTGGCTGCCCTTCTGTGCCACTCCATGGAGGAGTGTGCGCGGTGCCCTAGAAACCTGGGGGCACAGGCAGGTGGGCAGGTGGGCAGGGACAGGGCAGGGACAGGGCAGGGGCAGGGCAGGGTGGGGAGAGAGGTCTGTCGCAGTCAGGGCCCACAGCTGAATCTCTGAGGAAGAGAGATGAGCCCAGATCTCTGCACCGCAGTGATCCCACAGCTGCCTTAGAAGTCATAAGGGGACACAAAGATGGTGACCTTGGACACATGGTTGGCCTGGAAGGAGCGGTCCAGGTATTCTGACATGTCGACGTCCACCTCTAGCGTCTGAGGCCCCTCCAGAGTCTGGACGAGGATCAGCTCCCCTGTCTGCCGGTCTGAGCGCTGCATCACAAAGTGGCCTCGGCTGTTCCCACCCACGATCCCAAACCGCAGGCTGTTGGGTCCGGGTCGGCCGGGGGCTGAGGCCGTAGCCATGCGGAAGAGCGTGATGGGCGTCTTCAGGTTGGAGGGCAGAGAAAGGTAATGGAAGGAGATGGTCTTGGGCAAGTGACGGCAAGGTCTGCTCTCCATGGGGCAGGGGTTTCGCTCACACTGGCTGGAACGGAGAGGCAAAGTGGAGGGAGTCAGCCTTGGCGAAACTCAAGAAGGGCTGCCCTGACCTGGCTTGCCTGCCCCACTGCCTTCTGGCGGAGGCCAGCAGAATGACCTTCCCCAGCCACCAGCTCCTCACCACAGGTGCTCAGAGCCACAGGCAAAGGAGCATGGGTGGTGTCAGGTGTGGCCAGGGCACAGGTGCTCCCCTGACCCACTTGTGTGTGGATGTGCATGTATATTTATATATGCTGTTACTATAGTTTTCACAGAAAACTAAAGCTGGGGAAGATTAACTAGTGATGGTCCTGGTATTCAAACCAGGTGCCCCTTCTACATGTGCCGAGACCTCTCTCAGTAATGGTGGGACCCCGGCAGGTAGCTGCCAACACTGGAATGTGGCGCTCTATATGGGGCGAACTTTCCAAACACCCAGTGTTTACTCTTAAAGAGGGAACCCTGTCTCTCTTAACAATTTGGAATCAGGATCTTGTGGAAGTGCTTCTGAAATTTCTCTACCTTACCCAACATAAAAGACAGATGCAATTCAGTGACCCATATAATCACAGTTATGCAGGTTGAATACGGTATCTGGCTGTTAAGCAGGGCTGTCCCCGAAGGCTACGACATACAGTCCCTTCACTACGTGACTTCTGAGGAAGATCGTGATGCCTTCGGGCTCAGGAAGTAACTGCCACTCTTTAGTGCCACTGACTTTCTCAATGCTTCTATTCTGTCTGCTACAGTGCAAAAAGCAATTCAGGCATCTGAGCTTGTGAAGTCAATTCACTCTAAAGACAATGCTAAGGCTCTTGTGATCTCCGTTTCAGAAGAAAATACATGCACTCTGTGATAGTTGTAGTTATTCTCCTGAAAGGCCTGTCTCTCACCTTTTGAAAACAAAAACTACTACGTGCTGAGATTCCTGAAAATCAAAGTTCCTAATCTCAGAGGAAGAGCAGATTAATATAATGCAGAGTGACTGGAACCTACCAGTTACCAGTCATGTGAACACGAGAAAACGATCTTCTCCCAAATCTGTGTAATATGTCTCTGCCTCCTGGTAATGTGACCACAGTGGTCTTCCCTCCAGCGGCCCCCACCCCCAAAAGTGCTGCAGCAGGGTGGCTAGAATTCAGTCATCCTCCGTGTCAGCAGGGAGCACTTGGAACTGTACCCTTATCAGGGCAAATTGGGTTCTTGCTGCACAGAGCAGCAAGGCACTAAATGCAACCACCGAAGGGAAACGGAAGCTCAGAGAAGCCAGACTCCCAGCTCCCGCCTTCCATCTTTCCTTGGATATAACTGTACCTTTTCCTAAGAACTGAGGCAGAATCTGGCCCACCCACCCTGGGAGGCCTGGCTGAGGGACGTATGCGCCCGGCCGTGGGTGGCCCTGGCTATACTCACAACGGAGACGTCTTCACGTAGCTCACGTTGCCGCTGCCCTCGGGGCACTCCGGGCTGACGCACTGGAAGCCTCCACCGGTGTTGATGCACATGGTTCCCCGGGGACACACGTGCTGGGGGCTCACACACTCATCGACGTCTGAAATAAGGGACACCCCAGGGAGGGTGAAAATCCCGATGTCCCTTCTGTCACAAGACCACATGAAAAACCTCAACAGGCACTGGAATGTGGTGAGCTTTCTAAATACCTAAAACTTATTTTTCAAATTAGGAAACCGTGTCATCCTTAGCTATTTGAAATCCAGCTCTCGTGGAAGTGTTGGAGAACCCTGCTGGGGAGCTCCCCTCCCCGGGATCCTGTCCTTCCTCAGGGTAGACCCATCACAGACGTGCTAGAAGCACAGGAGCATTACCAGTCACAGGTCACAACACTTCTCTCAGATCTGCCTCCTCCTCAGCCTGAGCGCCCCAGAGTCTCCCCTCGATGGCTATTATCAGGCCCTTTAGGAGCCAAATCTTCCGGAAAGCCTTTCTACTCCGCTCACCTCACCCCAAATGCAGATGTCCTCACTCTCCTTACAGGAAGTCTCTGCTGTTGCCTTCACCCCAGCTGGAAGCTGTTTCTTCCCAATCTGCACAATCCTACCTGGGCCTGCCTTCTTGAGTACTTGTGGGATGGATGGATGGATGGATGGATGGAGGGAAGGAGGGATGGATGAATGGGGGATGGATAGAGGGAGGGAGGGATGGATGAACAGATGGAGGGATAGATGGCTGGAGGGAGGGAGGGATGGATGGTTGGTTGGGGGATGGATGGATGGAGGTGTCTTCTCCTTCCCCAGTCCCAGGTTACTCACTCCTCTGATCCCTGCAGAGCCCCTAGTGGGGCTCCCACCAGGATGTCACTGGAGAGCCACCTCTTCCCTCACATTGCACTTCAGGCCATGGAGACGCCCTCTGCCTTCTCTCCTGCTCCTTCTCCCCCAGTGGCTAAGAGCTGCTGTTCGAGACCAGCCAGGCTCTCTCTTGAGCCCTGCAGCCACCTGCCTCTGCAGCAGCATCACTCACCCTCACAGCTCTTCCCGTCGGCCATGGTCCGGTACCCGCTGGGGCAGGCACAGCGGTAGGAACCCGGGGTGTTCACACAGGTGTGCATGCAGAGCCGGGGGCGTCCCTCCTGCCCGTAGAGCTCGCATTCATTCACATCTGGGGACAGAAGTGCCCAGTATGAGCAGGAGCCATGTGGTGAACACCCACCAACCATGACCCAGGATGGCCACACCTCAATTCCTGGAGGGGATGGCCACTGTGGCTAAGTGGCTGGGCCTGGTGGGATAGGGAAAGCCCGTCCCCAGCAGAGCATCCAGAAGAAGAGCAGGTGTGCTCCCCTTCCTCCCCAGCCAAGGGCCCACAGGGCCAAAGGGAGGGGTGAGAGGGACCTACGTGGTAGACCCTAGATGGGTTCCTCTAAGGCTGAAGACTAACAGAATGGACCCTGCAGAGGCTGGCAGATCGGGCCGGCAGCCCAGACTATTGGCTTGGATCACAGCCCCACCTCAACTGGCCTCATCTTTGGGCATGGAGTAAGAGGCTCTCATTTCTGCTGCTGTAAAATGAGGTAGTTGGCACCAACCGGCCAATTCTCAGGTTTGGGCCTGCTTAGTTTGAGTGGTTCTTAGAAGGCACTTTGGTATTAGGAGAGGTTAGCTGCAGTGGCTGGGTCTGTAAAGCTAAGTGGAGAGGGGACCAGGGAATTGGGTCCCAGACCCTTGCACAGCTCAGGGGGCCTGTCTCGCCAGCACAAGGACTCAAGCTCCTCTCTGCCACCTGCCCGTGTCACTGCAGCTGGATGGAGGGGACAAGGGGCCTCAAGGCCCTTCTAGAGGAGTGTCCGTGGTTTGGATGGCACCGTGCTCGAGTTCTGGCATGGGAGCAAGTGTGGGCACCCATGGCTGCTTTCTCCAGTCTTGATTCTCACGATGGCCCCTAACGTCTAGTCTCAGCAGCCATCAGGTCGACACTTACCTAAAACGCAAAGCGGGTCGGGCTTTCTGAGACTTTGCCCGTCCCCTGCGCTGGGTCGGGCAGCAGGAGGGCAGGGCGGCGGGTGGGAGCCCCGTCCTCGCTCCCCCACCCCCCCAGTCCCGCCCGCTTCCGGGCCAGAGCCCCCGCCTACCCTGGCAGACGCTGTCGCCCGCGGCGGCGCCGCTCAGGTGGAATCCGGCCTCGCAGCTGCAGTGCTGCGCCCGCTCCACCTGCGCACAGCGCGGCGCGCGGCTGAAGGCGGGGTCGCCGGCCACGCTGCCGTCCGGGGCGGCTGCGGGGACAAGACACCCTCAGCGCCCGGCCCTGGCGCACCCGCCGCGCGCCCAACCTCGGGCAGGGGCCGGGAGGAGGGCCGGGCCGGGGGCGCGCCCCCTCGTCAGGGCTTACGCTGGAGTCGGGAAGGAAAGGCAAGTCGTTAACCAGAAACCCGCAGCCGGCCGCAGCCGGCCGCAAATCCCAGGGCAGGAAGCGCAGGCCACGCGGCTGCGCCCAGAAGGACCGCAGCAGGGTCAAATCTCCGTTTTCTCTGCAGAAGGCTTAACACACCAGCATGCTAACAGTGATGCCTGGAGTTTGAAACTAGGGAATTTATTTATTATTTTTATTTTGAGAGAGACGGAGAGCGCGAGCAGGGGAGGCGAGGAGGGAGAGGGAGAGAGAGAGAGAGAGGAAGAGAAGAGAGAAGAGAGAAGAGAAGAGAAGAGAAGAGAAGAGAAGGAAAAGACCCCAAGGAGGCTCATTCAAAGGCGGGGCTCCATCCCCACAAATGGCGAGATCATTACGCCAAAAACGAGTCAGAGCCTCACTGACTAAGCCACCTAGATGCCCCTAAAACTATGAAATATAAAACACTACTTTTGGGGGGTTCTTTGTTGTTGTTGTAATTTTTATACCTTTCTAAGGAATCTAAGCTTTTCATTTTTAAACCAAGGACATCAATTTTCCAATCAGAAAAAAAAATCTTTTTAATTAGTTTTTGAAAGTTTTCAAAAGATTTACAGCTTTTTACGGTTAGGGGAGGTGGGAGAGGAACAGGTGGTGAAAGAAAATGGCGCTGAACCTCTTCAGCGGGGACACAACACGGGGAGGACTCCATTTATGCAAAGTCTTCAGAGTAGTCAGATTCATAGAGAGCATGTAGAGTGGTTGTGGGGGAGGCTGGGAGGGGAGGGAAAAGGGAAGTACTGTTTCAGGGGCAGAGTTTCAGTTCTGGAAGACGTGGTGAGGGCTGTCTAATGTAAATGCACTTAATGCCTCTGGCCTGTACCCTTATAGTGGTGAAAATGGTACATTTTATGTTGTATATATTTTACTATAATAGGGAAAAAAGAGGGGAATGGATTTTTTCAATGTTTATTTTTGAGAGAGAGAGAGAGAGAGCACAAGAGGGGAAGGGGCAGAGAGAGAGTGAGACACAGAATCCAAAGCAGGCTCCAGGCTCTGAGCTGTCAGCACAGAATCTCCCATGGACTGGGAGATCATGACCTGAGCTGAAGTCGGAAGCTTAACCGACTGAGCCACCCAGGCACCCTGAGGTGAACGGATTTTAAAAAGTATTCAGAGAGGGGCGCCTGGGTGGCTCAGTCGGTTAAGCATTCGACTTCAGCTCAGGTCATGATCTCACGGTTTGTGAGTGTGAGCCCGATGTTGGGCTCTGCGCTGACAGCTCAGAGCCTGGAACCTGCTCCACATTTTGTGTGTGTCTCTCCTCTTTGCCCCTCTCCTGCTTGTGTGCTCTCTCTCTCAAAAATAAACAAACATTTAAAAAAATGTTTAAAAGATATTCGGAGAGGGGCTCCCCCTCAGAGCTGGAAAGACACGGGCAGAGATGATGGGAAGGAAGGCTCCAGGCGAGCAAGAACCGGGCCTCTGCTGGGCTGTTCGTGGAGACCATGAGGACATCCACTGGCTTCAGACGCACCTGCCCACTCCCTCCTCCCCTTCCCTGGGGAGGTTCTTGTGGGGAAATCTTTAAATATAAAGTCGCACCTGAGGAGCAACTGCCTACAGGTCCTGGCGGCACCAACCCTGACATGTGGGGTTTAGGACACTCAGGGTCTAGGGCCGGCACATTTGGCTTGAAAGAAGGCCCATTTCTTGTTCTTTCCTGTTTGTAAGTAGGAGGAGAGGCGATGGGACTGTTTCCACGGAGAGCAGCTCCCCGGATGGGAGCTGGAAGGAGGCCTCCGGGCTCTTGGGGAGGGCAGCTTCATTCCGAAAAAGCACCGGCGAGGCTGAGTCAGCTGAACAGAACCAAGACAATTAAGCGGCAGCTCTCTGGGGGCAAAATATTTAAAACTGGCCTTGGACAGAGTCTGATGCAAGAATATCAAGTACCGACAAAGCTCCTACTCTCTGGACACTAGCGCTAACCACCAGTTCCTCCTCCTCCCCACACCGAGATTCCGCACCGAAACCCAGACAACCGGACGGGACACTCCAGGGCTTTCTGGCAAAGAAAGAGGACAGCTTTAGGATTTGACTTTTTAATCTAAGAAACGTTGGCTACAGCACAGTGGGGGGACCCTCATAGATATCTTACTGGATTATCTTGCCATCTGTGAAAACAGCCACTATGTGGCCTCTAGACCTGCTAGCTAGGGACGTGTTGGGACTCAAGATGTGGATAATGAGCTTCCCACCAGTCAGATGTCTGGTGCACAGCTCTGAGGGTACTTTGGCCTGTATCAGTAGCTGCTGATTTTGCTGGGAGCATCAGAAAGGAAGAGCCATTCCGTTGATCTGCAGAGGAAATGCTGACCGAGTGAAGGTGGAGCAGGGAAGCTTCTCAGGCCAAATTCCCAGTCTGGGGAGCTCTTACATTAGGGGTCAGTACCTCCACCTGCGTTTTCTTACATGAGAAGGATCAAAACTCCGGTTACACGGGAGACCTGCATTCCATCTCAGATAACCACAGCAGGAACTGGAGGGATCAGGGGACAGAAAGCTCACTCTCGGGTGGGGAACTGAGCTCCTGACACATCTGCGTGTGGTGACCCGTGACCAGGGTGCTCCTCGCTCTACAGTGGAACGTCCTCACCCAGCCCCACGGCGGCCACGTACCTGTCTGGGCCTGGTGCTGACAGTGGCTCCCCGTCTTCCCGGGAGGACAGATGCATTTGTACTGGTTGACTCCTTCTACACACGTGCCGCCATTCTGACAAGGCTGGCTGGAGCATTCGCTCATGTCTAGGAACAAATAATTTTCAAATAGAAGTAGTTGAGTTCTGATTCTAAAATGAACTCAAACCAAAGATGGGTTACTTTTCTTTACATGGCAGGAGGACTTCAGCTTCCACTCTCCCGCCATTCGGCAAGCCACATACCCTGCTACACACCAGGAGCTTGCCTGGGGCTCTGCCTGCAGGAGCTGGCCCGTCAGCCAGCCACTCTCCACCAGAGGCACCATTTTCTAATTTGCAGGGTGGACCACTGCATGAACCCACATTGCCTTTGAGTCAAGCTGTACTGTCCTCAACTCTACCCTTAGCAGCCAGCACCCAGGAAGAACACCTTTTCAGGGGAGTTATACGAGTGATAGATGGTCCATCAGTGTCCGGAGAAGGAGAAAACCAGCTCTCTCCAAATTCCCACCCGGAAGCTCTCCTGTACTCATTTCCTGTGCAACCAAGGAAGACTTTTTGACTCTCTACATTTCCTAAGTGGTGGAAAAGGGAAATGTTCCTTGCTCATACACACAGCAGTCCTGTGGGAAAGCAATATATAGAAAGAGATACAGATTTAAAAGTTTAATGGATTTCTCTCTGTGTGGTAGGATTACAGGCAATTTTTCTTCATTTACACTTTTTTTCTACTCTTTCATTTTCCCACAACGACCTTTCCCACAATAAATTTTCTAATTAGAAAAAAAAATAATTTTTTAAAAACCCTCAGGCCACATCTGCGTGTTATGAATCCTTAAGCCCAGTCTTTTTTTTTTTTTTTTTAATGCTTATTTTTATTTTTGAGAGAGAGAGCTCGAGTGGGGTAGGCACAGAGAGGGAGAGAGACACAGAATCCGAAGCAGGCTCCAGGCTCTGAGCTGTCAGCACAGAGCCTGATGCAGGGCTCGAACTCATGAACCATGAGATATGTCCTGGGCCAAAGTCGGACGTTTAACCGACTGAGCCACCCAGGCACCCCTAAGCCCAGTCTTTTTTGTTTGTTTGTTAATTTTTTTAAACGTTATTTATTACTGAGAGACAGAGGGTGAGCATGGGAGGGGCAGAGAGAGGGGGAGACACAGAATCTGAAGCAGGCTCCAGGCTCTGAGCTCTCAGCACAGAGCCCGATGCGGGGCTCGAACCCACAAACTGTGAGATCATGACCTGAGCTGAAGTTGGACGCTTAACCGACAGAGCCACCCAGGTGCCCCACCCCTAAGCCCAGTCTTAAAGCACAGAGAGCACAGGCCCTTTCTACCAAAGAGAGAGGTTTGTCAGTTCACTGAGTTGACCACAGCATCTCAGGAAAGGAAGCTGGAAACCTCTCCTTGTTGGCATATGAGCATCCTTTCCTGCTGTATCTATCAAGAGGAAGAAAGGGTGCTTTGCTCCTGATGAGAACAGCAGCCTTGCTGTGGGTGGGTTGGCTGGGATGCTGGCTTCCCTTCTGCCTCTTCAGAGCTGGGATGTTATACAGACTATTGTATGGTTTCTGTTAGTTGTGAAAGGACCCAGATCATCCAAATGCTGCTTATTCCTGGGGAAGGAGCTTTTTCAGCTTCTCAGTAACCTCAGCCTGCTTGTGTTCTCCCCATACGTTCTGTTCTCAGATGACTGGTCTCTAGGAATGTGTCTATAGTGACACTGTACACAATATGCCACAGAGCTTGGAATTCCCGCTTCTGCCCATTGCCTGGCCCCAACACTGCTGTCTAGCAGAGTCTGAAAGCAAGCAGACCACTAGTCCGTGATGTTGTGGGCCGAGAGCCAAAGAGTGTGAACATGAGTAGCCTTCGATTTGGCCCCAGTGGGACGAGCGCCATTGTCTCTCCCCTCTGATCCTACAGTGGAAGGGACCGGGCCTGGCTGCACCTGGTGGGGCAGGGGTTTTGGGGGAGGTGGTCATCAGCTCAACAGAGAAATGTACAGGTGGCCCAGGACTCTGTTCTCTGTCTCCCTGTCTGGATCTTGTTGCCCAGGATTTTCGTTTCTAGACAGGCTCCATACAGATGTAATTTCTTATCTTGGTACATTGTGAGAAGCATTCCACGGCCCAGTGCCCAGTCCTTGTGCCCCATCTGTGTCCTGATTGAAGTATAGCTGTCATCACATTCACATCTGTCCCAGGCTGTGCAGGGTGGCTTCAGGGCCGTACAGAGGGCATGGGCAGAGGCTGAGGAGAGACTGTCTAGCCAAAAGCATGGCAGATGATCCTGTTGAACTCTGCTGTTTAGTGAGCACTTACTATTTCCCGGGAGCCGAGCCGCATGTTTTACGCACATGATCTGCTCTCTTCCCGTTTATTTATAATCCTTTCCAGGGGCGCCTGGGTGGCGCAGTCGGTTGGGCGTCCGACTTCAGCCAGGTCACGATCTCGCGGTCTGTGAGTTCGAGCCCCGCGTCAGGCTCTGGGCTGATGGCTCGGAGCCTGGAGCCTGTTTCCGATTCTGTGTCTCCCTCTCTCTCTGCCCCTCCCCCGTTCATGCTCTGTCTCTCTCTGTCCCAAAAATAAATAAAAAAAAAAGTTGAAAAAAAAATTTTTTAATCCTTTCCTGTGTTCTGTCATCTCGTTTCAGATTTTCCATTTCTCCAATCACCTCATTTCTGAGGCTTGCTAGTTTTTATTTGTGCTGTCCTTTCACAGTTTTTATCTTTTTCAAATTTCTTTCAGCTTGTTTAGAAATACCAGGTAATAGTCTTCATCTATTTTATGGCCAGGTCTTTCTGGCACTTCCTCATTGTCTGTAGAGACTTTTTATTCTATCTTTTTTCCCCCTTATAACAGTTTGTATGGGATTTGACAAGAGTCCTTTTCTGTTACTCATGTTTAGAGGAAACACGTTCTCCTATATGGCTGGTCCAGCCTCCTGACTGTCCACCTGGCGCTTCCGTGGCTGTTTTCAGTGTGGCTCATGCTTTCTCCGCGCTGCCCGCTTTGTGCTCCTCTCCCGCTCCCTGGGCCATCCCTTTTGTGTGCACTGACATTCTTTGTTGAGCCACTTGGATCCTCCTCCCATTAGAGTCTCCTCAATATCAGGCTATGTCCTGGGAGGTTTCAGGACTTCCTAGGGGCCAGTGTGCTCCAGCCACTGAGACTTCCTGTTGAAAAGCCAGCCCAGGAAAGCCAGGACTGGGGTGGATCCTAAGAAGATGATTAGATTTCAAAGACCAAGAAAAAATCCTTTGGGCATCCAGGCGAGAAGACCAAGATACTTATGGCAGCAACAGCAAAATCAGCTACGACGGAAGACACAGAGGCATATTTAACACACTCAAGGAAAGAAGACGCAAGACAGGCAGGTGATGTCCAAACTGGCGCCCAGTGGGAAAGCTGCACTCTTTCTGAAAGAGCAAGAACTCGGGGGATTACCCTCAGCGCATCCTGAGGAATAGGCTGCAGAGCCGTCTGCACGAGGACAGCAGTAAGGCTCCCCAAGGCACAGCATCATGAAGGATGGCGGATGGCTCGGGCTTCCCCGCAACGGCATCTACCGCTGTCCGGCCCGCACAAAACAAAAGTCTTTCTTGGATCTCATCAGGCCTCTGGAGTTCACTGCCAGTTTTTAAGAAATCAAGAGGCAAGGGACGCCTGGGTGGCTCAGTCGGTTGAGCATCCGATTCAGCTCAGATCATGATCTGACAGTTCATGTGTTCGAGCCCCACGTCAGGCTCCATGCTGATCATGCAGGGCCTGCTTTGGATTCTCTGTCTCCCTCTCTCTCTGCCCCTCGCTGCCCCCCTCTCAAAAATAAATAAACATTAAAAAAATTTAAAAAAACAAGAAGAAATACAGAGACCAAAAATGTACAAACCTGTAGTTATGAGATAGATAATACTGAGACTGTGATGTACAGCATGGTGACTGTAGCTAACACTGCTGTGTCGATATACAGGGAAGTTGTTAAGAGAGTAGATTCTCACCACAAAGGCAAAACCATTTCTTTTCTTTTTGCGTGTGTATATGGGAGGATGGGTGCTAAGGAAACTTGGTGTGATGACCATTTCACAATATATGTAAGTCAGGTGGTTATGCTGCACATCTTAAGCTTAACACAGTGCTGGATGTTAATAAAACTGAAAGGAAAAAAAAGAAAGAAAGAAAGAAAGAAAGAAAGAAAGAAAGAAAGAAAGAAAGAAAAAGAGACTGGAAAATCATGTTAAATGACCCCACAGGGATGCAGTTAACAAAATCAAGGCTGTGGGAAACAAACCAGTTTCTTCAACAAATAAACTGGAAGAGACTGAGGCAGGGTGGCAGGAGGAAGGAGGAGGAAGGGGAGGAGACTGTAGACTAAAAAGGAGTAAGAGGGGCGTCTGGGAGGCTCAGTAGGTTAAGTGTCTGACTCTTGACTTCGGTCCAGGTCATGATATCACAGTTCTGGGATTGAGCCCCGCATGAAACTCTGTGCTGACAGATCAACCAACTGTAATGTGTGGCTCTTATGTGGACCCTGGTTCAACCAAAGTGTTAAAAAAGCATGAGGCAACTGGAGAAATTTTTACCCTAACTAGGTATTTAAAGATATTAAGGAATTTGCTGTATTTGAGTGTGTGAGGATCGTTATACCATTCTTTCTACTTCTGTGCATTTAAAATTTTCCACAGCGATGGCACAAGAATAGACACTCAGATCAATGGAACAGAATAGAGAACCCAGAAATGGACCCACAAACATATGGCCAACTACTCTTTGACAAAACAGGAGAGAATATCCAATGGAATAAAGACAGTCTCTTTAGCAAGTGGTGCTGGGAAAACTGGACAGGATATGCAGAAGAATGAAGCTGGACCACTTTCTTACATCATACACAAAAATAAACTCAAAATGGATGAAAGAGCTAAATGTAAGACAGGAAGCCATCAAAATCCTCGAAGAGAAAGCAGGCAAAAACCTCTTTGATCTTGACTGCAGCAACTTCTTACTCAACATGTCTCTGGAGGCAAGGGAAACAAAAGCAAAAATGAACTACTGGGACCTCATCAAAATAAAAACTTCTGCACAGAGAAGGAAACAATCAGCAAAACTAAAAGGCAACCGATGGAATGGGAGAAGATATTTGCAAATGACATATCAGATAAAGGGTTAGTATCCAGGTTCTGTAAAGAACTTATCAAACTCAACACCCAAAAAACAAAGAATCCAGTGAAGAAATGGGCAAAAGACATGAATAGACACTTCTCCAAAGAAGACATCCAGATGGCCAACCGACACATGAAAAAATGCTCAACATCACTCATCATCAGGGAAATGCAAATCAAAACCGCAATGAGATACCACCTCACACCTATCAGAATGGCTAACATTAACAATTCAGGCAACAACAGATGTTGGCGAGGATGCGGACAAAGAGGATCTCTTTTGCATTGTTGGTGGCAATGCAAGCTGGTGCAGCCACTCTGGAAAACAGTATGGAGGTTCCTCAAGAAATTAAAAATAGAACTACCCTACAACCCAGCAATTGTATAAATACTAGGTATTTATCCACGGGATACAGGTGTGCTGTTTCAAAGGGACATATGCACCCCAATGTTTATAGCTGCGCTATCAACAATAGCCAAAGTATGGAAAGAGCCCAAATGTCCATCAATGGATGAATGGATAAAGATGTGGTATATATATACAATGGAGTATTACTCGGCAATCAAAAAATAATGAAATCTTGCCATTTGCAACTACATGGATGGAACTGGAGGGTATTATGCTAAGTGAAATTAGTCAGAGAAAGACAAATATCATATGACTTCAGTCATATGAGGACTTTATGATACAAAACAGATGAACATAAGGGAAGGGAAACAAAAATAATATAAAAACAAGGAGGGGGACAAAACAGAAGAAACTCCTAAATATGGAGAACAAACAGAGGGTTACTGGAGGGGTTGTGGGAGAGGGGATGGGCTTAATGGGGAAGGGGCACTAAGGAATCTACTCCTGAAATCATTGTTGCACTATATGCTAATTAATTTGGATGTAAATTTAAAAAAAATAAAATTAATTTTAAAAAAGATAAGTTCTATTTAAATATATATATGTATGTAAAAGAACATAAACAGTCCTTTTGATTCAGTAAATTTGGCTTTATGGAAACAAAATTTTTTCCACTGCAAAAAATGTATTAAGATTGTTTGTCTTGGCATTATTTATGATTACAAAAACCAGGCACAAAAAAGGGATAGTTCAGTAGAACTAGAATAGTTCCCTTAGAGGGAAGTGCTTTGTAATCACTGAAGGTCATGTTTGGGAAGGAAGAGTTAATGAAGACTCACTTCTGTTAATATCTAACCACAAATGTTGTTGGATATGTAAAACTTGCATATATACACCTAGATAAAAGTCTGGAAGGAAGTTCTTAGTTTCTTGTTTTGTTTTTTTAACATAATCCCTCATTCATTCATTCGATCAGTCCGTAAATCAGCCAGCCAGTCACTCAGTAGCTAAGTGGCTACTGTATCAGAGGAAGCTCTTTCTCCTCAAATCCTTTTCTGAAGGCCTCTGAGGAAAGGACTTATACAGTGACCCGTGCTCTGCCCTGACTGCAACATAGCCTCCCAAGCACCCGATCTGGTGCCTCAGCCCTGCTTTTTCAGTCTCCTGAGGTTTGTCTACATGGGCTCCTCCTGTCTCCTGTGCCTTCGTCTCCCTCTGATGTCTCAGTGCCCTTCAGGCCCTGAGCCACTTCCTTTCTGTCTCTACCCTCTCCTCACTGGTGCCCTTACCACCGTCTGTAGATCTAAGTATGTCACCAGCTCCCTCCCTCCCACCCTCCACCTGACCTCTGTGTTGGGAAAGGCAGTCTCGGGCAGTCTTTGGAGCCCCACTTGGCCGAATAAGAACAGGCCTTGGGACTGGACCGCTTCCTTAACATGAGGCAAAGAGCCCACGGCCTGTGCTGGGCTTACCACCGCCTGGGGGAGACTTCTTTCCCTGTTTCGGGTTCCAAGAGTATTCTTTTGTTCTGCTTACGTGTGTATGTCAATGGCCCTCAGCTCTCAATCTTTCAGACTCCGTGGGAAGGGGTTGGGGGTCCTTCCCCTGCAGCACGAGAGGGGTACACACCCGAGAACTGCCCCGTGTCAGCTGCTGAGAGAGACCCGCCAGCCACACTGGACCGGCGCCCACTACCGAGGCTGATCTCGCTCTGTCTCTTCCCTGTGAGAGCCAAGTGTGGCTCCATCTGGTGCCTGACCGTGCTGTGTGTTCCTGGGTAACTCTAATACTAAGATGCAGTGGGCAGAGGCCGAAGAGTCCCCGCTGGGAATGGTGATATGGTGTTCTGCTCGATGGTAGCCATGGGTTCAATTAACGGTTCTCCACCAGGATGTCGTACAGACATTTTAGCTTAATGTGTCCACAATGGAGCTCTGATCAATGACCGCCCCCCACCCCAAGCAGGGTGGTTAAGAACAAACCTACACTTGTCGCTCAGTGTTCAGTATCTCTGGTTTACAGGTTTTTTTTTTTAATGCTTATTTAATTTTGAGAGAGAGAGAAAGCACAAGCAGGGGAGAGGCAGAGAGAGAGGGAGACACAGAATCCAAAGGAGGCTCCAGGCTCCGAGCTGTCAGCACAGAGCCCGACGCGGGGCTCGAAATCACGAACTGTGAGATCATGACCTGAGCCGAAGTCGGACGCTTAACCAACTGAGCCACCCGGGTACCCGATCTTCAGTATCTCTGTAAATGACACCATGCACCCCGACCTTCAAGCGGAGTTGGGGAGCCTGGACTTCTCTTTCATGTAGACAACCCACATGGGTTTAATCATGGAAAGTTCCATCAGTTCTGTCTCTAGGTTTACTTTCAATCTCCTCTGCCGTATCTCACCCCTGGACTTCAGTAGCCCCCTAAGTGGTTCTCCGGCTCTATTCCTGTCACCTCCGGTCACTTTCTACACAGCAGCAACACACAAATCCAATTACCACACCTCTCTCTGTAAACCTGTTTATTGTGTCCAAACTAAAATCCAGCCTCTGCATGGTCTCCAAGGCTGCAAGAGCGGGCCTGTGCGTCTCTCTACCTCACCTTGCTCACTCTCAGCTCACACCTGTTCCGGGAGCAAGGTCGTGTACTTTCTTTATTCATTTCCTCAAACATACCAAATTCTTCCCTTCCTTAGGGCCTCTTTGTACCTGCTATTCCCTCTTCCTGGAACAGACTCTTCCCCACGCCACCCACCCACTCACCCGCTCATCACATGACTAGACCCCCCCCCACACACACTTTCACATCTCTGCATCCCTGTGACTGCCTCAGAGAGGTCTGCCACTATTCCTGCCCCCATCATATTTATTCTCAGCCCCTTCTTAGATCCCTTCAGGGCACTGACCGCACACCCCCATTTCTTTACCTTTGCATTTTCGTCTCTGTTTTGCTTGCTTCCACCTTAACAGGTAAGCCCCACGAGGTTGGGTAGTGTCTCTTAGACTCAGTGGGAATCCCTAGCACTTGTTGCAATCTTTTGTGCGTAGCTGATGTTCGATGAAAATTGGTTGAATGGATGAATAAAGGTTAAAAAGCGGTGTTTTTTGAAGCCTTGGTAGCTCAGTTGGTTAAGTGTCCGACTCTTGATTTTGGCTCAGGACATGACCTCATTATGGTCACGAGATTGAGACAGAGCCCTGCGTTGGGATTCTCTCTCTCCCTCTCTCTCTGCTCCTCCCCCATTCTACCTTTTCTCTCTCTCAAAATAAACATTTTTTTTTTTTAAAGGTGGAGGGGAGGGGATGACTACCAAAAACAATTCTTTTTTCCCAACATAGGAATAAGAGAAAAAGTTATTTATTTCCCTCAAATTTTTTCTTTGGTTACCGATGTTGTCAAAGTAACAAAGCCCGTGGCTATGATTCTCCCAATTCAGAAAGCTTCAAATCTTAAAAACATACCCTTCCAAGAAAGAAAGGAAAAAAGGGAAATAATCCAGGAAGCTAAATGGCTGCTTTCCATTCTGGAGCTCCAGAGCCTACCTCTGCCCAAGGGGCTCTTTTAATGGCAGGATTATGTGTAATTTCCTTCTATGCCAAGTTGGGTTCATCACCTTCTCTCCAAGCAGCTGACTGTGGATGGGGTGAGGGGCAATTATTAAAGAGCTGCTAAATCTTTCACTGTCTCTGACATTTTGGGTCTTGAAATGAATCCCCTGTGATTAAGAAGATTCCTTTGCTTCTGTGGTCACAACACAATGACCACAGGACTGCGCATATGGAAAATGAAGCGGAGGCACGCGTCACGAAAATTCTAGGGCCACCGTGAGGGGTGTGTGTGTGGAGGTCACTGGATTTTTGAACCCCAGCCCAAGTCCTGCCCACACTGTTAACACTGTTACAAGACGTCACCAAACAACAGATCGAGGTTCTATTTCTCCTTCTTGACAGGCTTGGGTGGAATCCCTCTGAGGCTCTTATTGGAGACGGCATCCATTAATCAAACAAATTCCTGCTGAGGACAGAAGTGTCCACACAGGCACCCTAACCCGAGTTGCACCCTGGGCGGTGACAGATCAGAGTTTTCTTTCCCACCACCAAAGGGTGAGCCCCCATACCTAGTTTACACTTAAACAGATGAGAAATCCATCTGAGATCTCCGTGGGGACTGGAGACAATCTTTCCCGGGCTTTAGATAGTAAATGTGGCCCCAGTAGAAATCCAGGGTGGGCTGTGCCAAGCAGTCCTCGGCATGGAGGTCAGGGAAGGACAGATGGCCAGGAAGGAGGCTGAGGGAAAGGGGAGACAAAGAACACGCGGCAGATCTGGAATGAGCTCACGGGTGAGAGTCAGGAGGTGCACTACATTGGACAACGAGGAGGGCCAGGAGACTTGCTGGCCACACTTGGCATTGGTCCTCCACGGAAAGTCTGATCTCCACATCTCAGGAAAGGAGACTGCTCCGTGCGGCTGGTTGCCCTGATCTTTGTAAGGAAGGGCTAGCCTGGCCTTCCCAAAATGTCAATGCAAGTGTAAGTGAGCAGGTGCGGGAATGTCTTGCCTGGCCAGTGCTGACAGTCGGGACATAGCCCCACTGTCGGCTTATAGCAGGAAGCTACTCTGATTGGTGAGGGCCTAAAATGCATCAGCGCTTCAAAGTTTTCAAGATCTTTTCTGCTTCTGGCAGTGGCAAGAACCAGTAAAGTGGTGTTTCTCAAAACTTAATGTCAGAATCACATTGAAAATGTAGATTTCTAAAGTCCCATTTATAAAGGTCTCACCCGACTCAACGGGTCTTTTGAGGCCTCAGAGCCTGCCGTTTATAAGCTTTCTCAGCGATGTTGGAGCACCTGAAAGTTCGAGAACCACGACACACATGTCATGATTCACTAGGACGCTCTTTTCCACTGAGGGGTCCTGCTGCAGGAAGGCCGGACACTATTACGTAATTAGTACGTGCAAGCTCAAGAGGGAGCTGGCAGATGTGCCCAGGGTCCTCTGCGGAGGCGCCCAGTCAAGCTGCTAAGATGGAGCTGGGCTGCGGGGAACGTTTTGCATTCCAACCCTCGTCAAGCCCCTATGCGGCCCTTTGCTCAAGCTATTCCTTGTGACTGTGTTCCTGAACCTCTGATGTTCCTTACCCATTTGCCTACAAATGCATTCTGCCAGCTATCCCTTCTGATGAATGCGTCTTTTTATTTAAACCACATCGTGCTCGCTGTAAATGCACGTCACTACTGAGACCGACTACGTGGACAATACCCGAGCAAGACAGAAAACAGCACGTGGGCAAAACCTGTTTCTGCACCCAGCACTGCTGGGAGAGTGGGCTGGTGTGGCCCTTTTAAAGAGCAGCGTGGTAGTGCTCGGTTCAAAGGAAGTGAGCACACAGCCAGCTGTCCCCTGACTGCAAACCCAAAGAGACAGCCTGGAGACAGAGGAGAGATCAGAAGACCTTGCCAGCACCATTTATGGCAGTGGGGACTTGACTGCCATCTGGGCCTCCATGGTCAGAGGCATGGTCAGGTAAGATGTAGGGGGCACCCCGCAGAGGATGATGTGGCCATCGGAGCACCTGAGTGCCGCCAGAAAGAAATCAACTGGGGTCCGTCATTCAATCCGTAAGTTAAAAATACAGACACTCAAAGCAATGATAATGAGATGTCGTTGTGTTCTCACCTCCTCTGCTGCCATATTTATCATCCATAAGGTGCTTACCCTGGATGGAGACTTCTCAGGGTCAAGGGTATATCCAGATACTGGCATTTTCCCTGGTGTGTTTGCCAGTGACATGGCTTGTATTTCTTGGCTGGTTCCCAGCTAGGTCTGAGAGCTGGTACCTGTAATCAACCTTAAAAGCATCTGTATTTCCCAAGAGATAGAAAATAGAAGTCTAAATCCACGAATGTGGTTCTGGTTGCCCTGGGCTCCGCAGGTCAATCCACACGATCTGTCTTTAGAGATGACATATTTTCTAATGTTCCTTTATGTTTTCAAGTTATTTATGCATTCAAAGTCCTCTCTACACTGCCCTTGACAACATACTTATTTATGTAATGTGCATTTCCCTTTCAACTCTTGGCCTAAAATCAGGGACATTCTGTCCCAGCAGATGTCCTATGAGACCTGCTTTAAAAACGACTGGTGTCCATGACTTTCTAACCATATTCTTTTGAAAAGCCCAGAGATCATGAGTGCCAAGTCTGATTTTCCTCTACATCAAGAAAGTACTGCTGTTGAGCTGAGCACAGAGAGAAGAGAAACCTTTTCATGCCTGCCCTCCATCCTAGTAGTCTCTCCTGGAGCCAGTCTACACCAAGTCCCAAAGCAGACACAAAAGACACTTGAGAATTTCCCTAACCCTACAGGTCACCAACGGCCTTGCAAAATACAGCCCCAGAACATTGGTAAGAACCCATCACCAGTGTCCAGAACAGAGCAAGGTGTTGAGGAGCATAGACTCTGGGGTCAGAGTGTCTGGGAGTGAATCAGTTTAGCCTGCCCCCCCCGCTGTGTGGTCTTGGGCAAGTTCCTCCACCTCTCCATGCCTCAATTTCCCCATATGCAAAACAAGACTAAATTGTTGAGAGGGTTTGGCAGAGCTCACGCAGGCCAGCCCAGGCCTGGTGTGGAGGTGAGTCATCGGGCATGTTGGCCACTATTCTGCAGAGGAGGAATGGTAGAGGAATCGGGCAGAAAGTGTCCCAGGGGATGACCCTTTCTACCCAGCAGAGCCCTGCTGGGCTGCAACGGGTCCAGCCCACAGAGGTGGGAAGGAGGGGCTGTACCTCTGCAGTGGGGCTGCTCCCCCGTCCAGGTGCCGTTGGGAAGGCACACCACGCTGCTGGGCCCAACCAGCCGGAAGCCAGGGTTGCAGGTAAAATGGACTTCGTGATCCACTAAGTACTTGCTTCCAAACTTTCTGCCATCCAGAGGGGCGTTCAGAGCAGGGCAGGAAACTGTGAGGACAAAAAGAAGGACCGTGGTCACTCAACCTCAGTTGAGTTACAACATCTCAGTTACAAGGCTTCTCATCTTCAAGTGCTCCTGTGCTGAGTGCCTCCTCCAGGCTGTGCACAGTGCTGGACATTTTTAATTCTGTATCCGATCGAATCCTCAAAGCACTCGCGGGCCTGGGTGATACGTGCCCACTTAGTGAAAGATGAGCTGGCACTTTAGAGACGTTGAGTGTTGTGTGCAGGGCTGTGAAGCGTGGGGGGTGGGGTCAGAACTGGGACCCCCCCTCCCTAGGTGTGTCTGACCTGCCCACTCCTGCCTTCTCGGAACTCTAGCCTCACCGGGTTTCTTAGGCCTCCTGAACAGGCCCGGATTAAGCCCACCTCTAGGCGTTGGCTTTTGCTCTTTTCTCAGCCTGGAATGTTCTTTCCCCAGAACTTCTCCTCTCTGGCTCCTTCTCACTCTGAGGTCTGAGCTCGAACGCCACCCCCTCCCAGAGTGTTCTCTGGCCACCTTGCTTAGCTAAACCACCCCCCAGGCACTCTCTACCCCATGAGCTCACTTTGCTTTCTTCTTAGCATATGTAATTGTTGGAGTTGACTTCTCCATGTATTTGTTTCCATGTTTGTTGTCAGTCTTCTCCCTCCAAATGCAGTTCGAGAGGGCTGGGACTTTGCCTGGCCTTGCATCCCTGATGTGGCCCCAGCATCAGCCTGGTGCCTGGCACACAGTAAGTGCCCAATAAATAATTCTTGAACAAATGAACCAATGAAAAATTATTTACTGAGTGCTTACCATGTGCCAGGCACTATATTAGGCACTTGGTATAACTAGTGAACAAACCAGACAAAACCCAGCTCTCAGGAAGTTCCCTTCTAACAGGGGCGACCATGGACAACCAAGGTCCTTAAGCAGCAGGCACAGTGTGAGAAGTGGTAAGTGTCATGTAGAAGAAAAAAGTAGGGAGTAGTATTGGGGATGACAGGGGAGGGGACCAATTGTGAACGTGGTGGTCAGGGTAGGCCTCACGGGGGCAGAGGTGAAGAAAGGAAGGCATAACCATGCAGATATCCAGAAAGGACAGAGGGAACAAGTCGGTGCCCAGGCCCTGTGGTGGAAGTGTACCTGGCAGGTCTGAGGAATGTTAAGGAGAGCTGGAAAGCAGTTGGGGATGAAGTCAGAGAGGCAACAGGGAGCGAGAGAGGGTTTGAAGTGAGGGTTTGCGGTGAAGCACGAGGTGGCCGATTTACGCATTAACAGCACCAGTGGCTGCAGCCTGAGCGTGAAGGGCCGGGTGTGAGGGAGGATGGAGTGGAGGCACAACCTTGACATGACAGTGGTGTGACCAGGGCGGGAGCTGGGAGTGGAGAAAGGCGGCTTGAACGCCGGCTGTGCTGTGAAGGTGTGCTGAGGGGAGACAGAGCCTCTCCACCTTTTCCTCTGCCCGCGGCTGGTGCCTCCCATGGTCAGCACTTGTGGAAAGAAAGTCGCCAAATTGGGACAGGTTGGATTTGGATTTTGTTTAGTTGGAAACTCAGAGCCACTTCTGAAATGCTTTAGAAGGAAATTCCAAGTGTCATTTGTGAAAATGCTCTTTGGTTTCAGACAGATGAAAAAGAAGCTGTTGCTTCGGCCGCTCAGGCTGCAGTGAGTGATAGAGAACCGCACAGCATCTGCCATGATGGGAACAGCTGCTCACACGTCGCCCCACATCCTTCCTGGAGCAGCTGTGGCGGGCCGGGCCTGGGCAGACGGGCAGGAGCTGGCCCCCTCTGGTTACCGGGGGACCACTGCCACAGCACTCTCCTTTAGTAAGCCTTCAACTTGACACCCAGTGGTAATAACGTTGTGAGATGGAAGCGAGTGTGAGTTCACATCCCAAGGCTTGGGAGCTCCCAGGCTGCTGCCTCAGTCCCTGAAAATAAATGACTTTATAGTCCTTTTAAAATATCAACTACGTTATTGTGCTGAAAGGCATATCAAATGCCTTTGGGGAAAGGAGTAGGGTCTCTTTGGGGATAAAAAATCTTTAAAATCCTCAAAAACGAGGGGTGCCGGTGTGGCTCATTTGGTTAAGCATCCGACTCTTGATTTTGGCCTAGGTCATGATCTTACGGTTCGTGGGTTCAAGCCCCATGTCGGCTGACAGCAAGGAATCTGCTTGGGATGCTCTCTCTCCTTCTCTCTACCTCTCCCCTACTCGCACACACACACGCTCATGCTCGCTCTCTCTCTCTCTCTCAAAATAAAGAAACACGCATTAAAACAAAACAAAAACACGAGACCTGTAAAGGACTCTGAAAACAAATCCTCAAAAAAGAAAAACTACCTGCTGGAGCAACTCACAGGTAAATCGTGCCTGAGTAGATGCAACAGTCTCTGGCACACAGTAGGTGCTCAATAAGTGTTAGTAGAATTAATAAGTGGGTACAGGTCAATTAAAAATCAATTTGCAGTCACTTCTCAAATTGGAGCCAAAGGCCTCTGTCCAGTGAAGGACGTGCCCCTCGGCTGGTTCATTATGAGCACGATGTGGTGAGTCTACAGGGCCACAGGGAAGCTCCCCGTGCTTTCTGGAATGAGGTTACTGTGTAAGGCATGAAATCAGCAGTGAAGCAATCCTAGAGACTGGGAGCACGAATGGAATGAGGCTGCCTGGTAAGCCCTGAAGCTGATGGGTTTTGATGTTCCCCAGAAAGGAAAGCTGGGAAAATAGGAGGGAGATTCTTAGAAGCCAGAAAGAGGAAGGCCAAGAAGTCTCCAGGCCTAGAAATCATTCTTCCTGACTCCCAGCAAATGCCCTTAGGGAAAAAAAAAAGTAAAAGACAGGGCACCTGGTTGGCTCAGTTGGTTAAGTGTCCGACTCTTGATTTGGTCTCAGGTCATGATCTCATGGTTTGTGAGTTTGAGCCTCACATGGGGCTCTGTGCTGAGAGTGTAGAGCCTGCTTGGGATTCTCTCTCTCTCTCTCTCTCTCTCTCTCTCTCTCTCTCTCTCCCTCTCTGCCCTTCCTCCCCCCCACCGCCAAATAAATATATTTTTTAAGTAAAAAAAAAAAAAAAAAAAAAGTAACAGATAACTTCCCTACTACCTGCAGGCTCCAGGCCCAGGCTCAGCCTCCTAACCCCTACCCCGCAGTGGGGATCCTGACAACTGCCTGCTTCCATGTCCAACACATGGGAGAGACAGAATGCACTGTGCCAATATTTAAAAAGAGAATTGGCAGGAGCACTTTGTGGCTCAGTCGGCTAAGCATCTGACTCTTGATTTCAGCTCAGGTCATGATCTCACAGTTCCGTGAGTTCGAGCCCCACGTCGGGCTCTGTCCTGATCGTGCAGAGCTGGCTTGGGATTCTGTCTTCCTCTCTCTCTGCCCCTCCCCTGCACTCTCTCTTTCTCAAAGATAAATAAGTAAACTTAAAAAAAAGTCTTATAAAAAGCGAATTGGCCACTTAAACTTAAAAAAAAAAATCTTACAAAAAGCGAATTGGCCACTTAATAAAATTTTCTCTGGTTCAAGGAAGAAAGACCCGGAATCCGGCAATAAGAAGATCAATAATTTAACAATAGACCTCTCTATCTACTCTAGTGGACAGAAGCCTCTAATATAGGCAGGGCAGTCTTATGAATTATCTCTTGCAGGTTCTTCTTGGAAACTCCCAAGGACCATGGGAGCTGTGATCCTATGAAAGCAGAAAGGAGCCATGTAGTTGTGCAGCTAGCAGGAAAAAAAAAAAATCACATCTGGTACCTATTACTGCTAACTTACTCCTATTGGCCTCAGTTTCCTCATCTGTAGCACAAAGGAAGGATGCCCTGCCTGCCTCTCAGAGTCTGACTGTGGGGAGCCCCATTGAAGGCTGGGCCTCACAGTGCCTTGGAGAGTGTGAGGAGTTTGGCATGTAGGTCTAACTCTGTACCGGTGGGGCCGAGGAGAACAGCAGCAACTCAGTGCTGGGGAGACTCTGGATTTGCTGCTGTAATCTCTGAAGAGGTAGGGAATCCAACGCCTTCCACAGGAAACTTCGTCTCACACAACAAAGGAGGCCCTTGATAAATTGTCTGACATGAGTCAATGACAGCAGATATTCCATAGGCTCATGAAGTAGAACAAACATGGTGACTGGCCCCCTGACTCCCCTCACCCTGAGGAGAGGCCAGAGGAAATCCAGTCACCCATCCAATGGCCCCACAGTGAAAACTGTTTACTGGGACAACCTGGAAAACGCCCAGTGTCTGTCAGAGTCCTACCCTCGGAGGTTCCACCGTAACCCTCACCAAACGGGACTTGCCCTCAGCAGCACCCCCTCCCACTAATGGAGGACTCAGGTCAGAGGACTAACGTCATGTCTGAGAAACTGAAGCCAATGTTGGTTGGGGGAGTAGCAGGCATGCCACACTGGTGTGGGACGTTGTGGAGGGGAGGTGGTGTGTGTGTTCGGGGAGGGTGTATGTTCAGGGAGGGAGCTCTCTGTGCTTCCCATTCAGTTTTGTTGTAAACTTAAAACTACTAGAAGAAAATAGCCGATAAAAATTTTTTTAAAGAATGGAACCAAATGGAGTCTTCCTGGGTGGGGACAGGGAAGGGAAAAGCAGCTCACGCTCTAAGAGTGGTGTCTTTTGACAATTCTGTGAGGATACTATGTAGACGAGAGCGTTAGCAAGCCTCAAATGAAAAGGGGAAATGGGTGACCTTCAGATGGGGGAGAGGAGAGCCAGCAGATGCTTTTTTTAACACACTCACCATACGCTCCCTACCAACCAGTATCTTATTTTATTTTTAAATTTATTATTTATTTTTTTCAATGTTTATTTATTTATTTTGAGAGAGAGAGAGCATGGGCAGGGGAGGGGTAGAGAGAGACAGACAGAATCCCAAGTAGGCTCCGAGCCATCCGTGCAGAGCCCGACGTGGGGCTTGAGATCATGACCAGAGCCAAAACCAAGAGCTGGATGCTCAACTGACTGAGCCACGCAGGCACCCCCCAACCAGGGTTTTAAAACGGGCCCCCAGCAGGAGGCGAGGTAGGGAAAGGCCTGGAATCCACTTCAGGACAGGGTGAGGCATGGGCAGGTGGGGATGGGGACAGAACTCACAGGTGAAGGGCCCGAGTGTTGCGTGTGACCCTAGTGGTGCAGATGTGGGGACCCACCTGGGGGGGTGTCTGGGCCCACTCTGTTCACAGAGTTCTGCAGTGCAGCCAGCCGGTTCTTCATGTTGCGGATGCCCTCTGCGAAGCGCGTCTCCTGGCCCTTCAGCACCTGCTGCAGCTGGCGGATGGCCGTGAGGAGCTGCTGTTTGTTGAGACAGTTCTGCGGAGAGAAAAAGTCACCACCACCACCACCACCACCACCATCATGGCTGCTTCAGTGCCATGAGCTTGCTCTCAGCTTCCAGAAGCCACCCAGACCCCTGGGCCCCAAACGCCCTAGTGGCTCGCTAAGCACGATGGGAGAGTGGCCTCCCAAGGCGTCCCGACATCTGGTGCTGAGTTAGGTCACCAGACAAAGGTCCTGAGCACACATATCCTAGCGCCAGATCGCTTCTCAAGAAAAACAAAACTCCTGCTTTTCAGGGCAAAGGGTAGAACTGATGATTCTAAATGATTGGGAGGTTGAACAGCAAACCTAAGTGCCTTATGATCAGTAGTCTTACTTCAAAAGTACTTCCTAATTCTTCACTCTGAATTAATGCTCTGAAATCTGGGCTTCATGAACTTTTTCTTTCTTTCTCTCTTGAACAATTTTAAAAACAGATGGATGATAAAACATAAACCAGTCAAACCAGGGATGCTCGATGGTTCCTGTTCTTTAAAAAATGTAACAAGGCAAATAAAGAGGAAATTCAGTAGAGTTAAAGAAGCATTCGATGAAAGTCAAAGTCCAGTTATAATGGTTTTTATAAAGCTTACAAAACAGGGGCGCCTGGGTGGCTCAGTTGGTTCAGCGTCTGGCTTTTGATTTCCGCTCAGGTCATGATCTCACAGTTTGTGAGTTCGAGCCCCACATTGGGCTCTGCTCTGATGGCGGAGAGCCCGTTTCGGGTCCTCTGTCTCCCTCTCTCTCTGACCCTCCTCCACTCGTGCTCTCTCTCTCAAAAATAAACAACTTTTTAAAATCCTAAAAAGCTTAAAAAACGGAAAAAGGTGGCATGTGCTTATCATGATAAAGACTATCTAACCCAGCATCACACTTAGTGATAGAAACCTCAAGGTTTCCAGTCTCAATTGCCCTTTAGAGCCAGAACATGAAAAGGAGTAAAGAAGGGACCTTCCTTACAGTAGGACCTTGGCCTTGGGGGGAGTCCCATGGGGTCTGTGCGTTCCCTCAGCCTGGCCTTATCTAACCTGACTCATATTACCCGCACGGAACAAAGGAGAGCAGCAAGAAGACAGTGAGAGTTATCTCTCGGGATAGGCTTATGGATCATTTTTAATTTTATTTTTTATACCTAATTCTTTTCTACAACGAGTACTGGTTTTATAATTTTACATAATTTTCTCAAAGGGCGCAGGGTGGCTGGGAGTCATGTGGCCTCCGCAGCCTGGGTGGCTTCCAGCCTTGCCAATGGCGTGCTGCCACCACGGTGGAAACAGAGCCGCTGCCGTTCTCCCAGGGCGGCTGCCAGGCCAAGGCACCTTGGGGATTTCACCAAACAGATGACTCACTGGCCCGCTTCAATGGATGCTTTTGACAAAGCTGAATCCCCAGTTGCCCCTGGAACTCGTTAACCCATGGGGGCTCCTTGGTCTCCACCCTAACTGGGGCCTGACTGGGCCTAGCCCCAAATGCAATTGCTGGGAAGAGAGGTTTTGTTTGTTTTCCTCCCTTCTCCCCCATTGTGGTCATTCCCACGCAGGTTCTGGGGCACCGGGGCAGCAAGTGACCTCCTGCAATCCCCTACCTGCTCAGCACCACCCGCCATCCTACCCAGACTGGGTTTCCCACACCCACTTCTCCTCCCATAAAGAAAAAAAGAAGAAGCTGCTTACACACTGGATCTTAGCCAAAAGGCCAAGATGTGATTAGAGGCTGCTTTTATAGATGGCTTCCTGACTGGGGTGCCTGGGTGGCTCAGTTGGTTGGGCGCCTGACTTTGGCTCAGGTCATGATCTCATGGTTCGTGAGTTCAAGCCCAGTGTCGGGCTCTGTGCTGACAGCTCAGATTCTGATTCTGTCTGTCTGTCTCTCTCTGCCCCTCCCCGCTCACACTCTATCTCTCAAAAATGAATAAACGTTAAAAAAATTTTTTTTAATTAAAAAAAAAAGATGGCTTCATGACTTATGTGTTACACTTGTGAAGTTCGTCACAGTTGACAAGGCCATTTCTACTTCAAAGAGTACTGCTGGCTGGTAGCAAGCCCGTGAAGGCCTGGGATTGTCTCTATATCACAGATGAAAATATATGGGCTGAAACTCAAGCAGCGGTCCCTGAATCATGCAGCTTAGGAGTGGTAAGGCCAAAATGGGAACACAGATGACGTCCATCCCAGAGCTACCACCCCCAGACCCCAAACTCTCGGCTGCACGTGCCCCAGTGGAGTGCCTTACGCCCTGTCTCATTTGTTCTTCACACATCCCTCTGTGGTGAATGATCTTATCGATTAATTTGCACTAGCAGCTGATAACTCTATGACCTGAGCAACATAACCAACAGGAGTGGAGTTCTGGCTCCTGTGCAAGTTTCAGGTCAGGGAGCACAGGCAGTGGGGACAGGAAGCAGGGCCAGAGTGGAAGGAACATCCCTGACCACACTGAGCCCGGTGAGCAGCTGCCTCCCTCTTGCACAAGGTGGCCAGGGCCCTGACATCTGGAGAAGGCTCACTGGGCCACAGCTGCCCCAGGGGACACGGAAAGGCTACATTCTGAAGTGGGGAAGAGGAGATTAGTGCCACGGCCTCTGCCAGGGGCCTGGGTTGGTGCCATGGGTCTCCTAGAAGTAGAGAAAGGAGAACAGAGCATGTGGAGGAAAAGAGGCCCGGGTTCCACTCGGCCACTGGGCAGCCAAGGGTGTCTAACTGGCTTCTGGGTCCAGGCACAGCTGTCCTCTGCTTCTAGTGCACTTTCCGGAGCCCTTCCCAACACCCACACAGTGGACAATAGGCACCAACCTCCTAAGTGCTCACCTCACCAGTCACAATGGAAAAACCTTCAAGACCAAGCACAGAAAGACCTCATCCTAGGAGGGGAGGCCGATGGAAGGGTTTCAGGCAGACTTGCTAAGGGAAGATCTCAGAGCCCTGGCCCATCCCTGCCTCCATCCTCACCGGGGTGATGCTAACAGAACAAACTGGTGTAACAAGGAACTCTGTGAGCCCAGAAATAAACCCATGTGCTTATGGCCGATTAATTTATTTCTTTATTAAAAAATTTTTTTTTAATGTTTTTATTTATTTTTGAGACAGAGAGAGACAGAGCATGAGCAGGAGAGAGGCAGAGAGAGAGGGACACACAGAATCTGAAGCAGGCTCCAGGCTCCGAGCTGTCAGCACAGAGCCGGACATGGGATTCAAACTCACAGACCGTGAGCTCATGACCTGAGCTGAAGTCGGACGCTTAACCGACTGAGCCACCCAGGCACCCCACGGCCAATTAATTTATGACAAAGGAGGTAAGAACACACAACGGGGAAGGGACAGTCTCTTCAATAAATGGTGCTGGGAAAACTGGACTGCCACATGCAAAAGAATGAAACTGGATCCCTATCTTACACCACACACAAAAACTAACTCAAACTGGGTTAAAGGCTTGAACTTAAGACCTAAAACCATAAAACTCCTAAAAGATAACGTAGAGGGTAAGCTCCCTGGCATTGGTCTTGGCAATGATTTTTTGGGGCTTTAACACCAAAAGCAAAGGCAACAAAAGCAAAGATAAACAAATGGAGCTACATCAAACTAAAAAAGCTCCAGCACAGCAAAGAAAACCATCAACAAGATGAAAAGGCAACATAGAGAGTGGGAGAAAATATTTGCAAATCATATATCTGATTAGGTGTTAGTATCCAAAATATATAAAGAACTCATATAATTCAATAGCAAAAAAAAAACAAAAAACAAACCCTATCTAATTAAAAATGGGCAGAGGAACTGAATAGACATTTTTCTTTTTCTTTTTTATTTTGAGAGAGAGAAAGGGCACACACACATGCATGGCAGAGGGGCAGGGAGAGAGGGTGAGAGAATCCCAAGCAGGCTCTGCACTGTCAGCACAGAGCCTGATGCAGGGCCTGAACTCACGAACCTTGAGATCGTGACCTGAGCCCAAATCTAGAGTTGGACACTTAACCGACTGAGACGCCCAGATGCCTCTGAATGGACATTTTTTTTTTTAAAAGAAGATATCCAGATGGCCAACAGGTACAAGAAAAGATGCTCAATATCATTTATCATCAAGGAAATGCAAATCAATACCACAGTGAGATCACCTCACACCTCTCCGGATGGCTAGGATCAAAAGGATAAGAAATAACAAGTGTTGGCAAGGTAGTGGAGAAAAGGGACTGCTTACTTGTGCACTGTTGGCGGGAATGTAAATTGGTGCAGGTGCTGTGGAAAAGAGTATGGAGGTTCCTCAAAAAATTAAAAATGGAACTGCCATATGATCCAGCAATTCTATATCCACTGTATCCAAAGGAAACAAGATCACTCTCTCAGAAAGACATCTGCAGCCCCATGTTTGTTGCACCATTATTCACTCTAGCCAACATATGGAAGCAAACTCAGTGCCCACCGCTGGGGGAAAAGATTTAAAAATGTGGTGTGTATATATATGTGTACATATATACATATATATGTATATGTGTGTACACACACACACACACACACACACACACAGTGGAATATTACTCAGCCATAAAAAAGAAGAACATTTCGCTATTTGAGACAATATGGATACACCTTGAGGACATTATGCTAAGTGAAATAAGTCAGACAGAGAAAGACAAATACTACATGAAGTCACTTATATGTGAGATCTAAGACACCAAACAGATTGGTGGTTGCTTGAGTTGAAGGGTTGGGGGGGAGCGGAGGAAATGCATGAAGGGGGGTCAAAAGGTACAAACTTCCAGTTCTAAGATAAATAAGTTCTGGGGATGTGAGATACAGCATAATGACTACCGTGAACAGTACTGTACTGTATATTTGAAAGTGGCTAAGAGAGGAGGTGTTCAAAGTTCTCATCACAAGAGAAAAACAACTTGTAGCTCTGGAAGGTGATGTTTACTAAACTTACTGTGGTGATTATTTCACTATATATATATATATATATATATATATGATATAATATATAATATATAATAATAATACACAATATACAGAAATATATATAGTGAAATACATAGAGAGAGAGAGAGAGAGTAAAAAAAATAAAGTCCCTAATATTAAAAATAAAATAATAAATAAAAATAATAAAAAATAAAGCCCAATATTAAAAATAATACTATTTATTATATTAAATAGTATATTAAAAATAAAGTCCCTAATACTAAACATAAAATAAAAAATAAAAATAATAAAATAAAATAAAGTCCCTAATACTAAAAAAAAAAAAAAAAAAAAGAAAGAAAAGAAAGATCCTTGAGCCAGCAGGCCGGGTAGGGGCCAGGGTGCCAGGGAACAGAGAGAACGACTGTCTTTTGACATGAGGTTTGATGGGTCTGTATGGCAGTTGCTACTAACAGGGGAATTCCTTGATCCCAAAGTGCTAGAAATGGATCCCTTGAAAGCCACCCTCAAATCTGTTGCCTGGAGTGGGACTTTGGCACAAGCATGACTGGGTTCATCTGTAGGGCTGGGCCATGAGGTTGGAATCCTTACAGACCAAGTCAAGGGCTCAGGAGGTCTGCATTATGGGAACAAAAGAACACAGGAGGGGGGCTGAAGAGCTAAGTGTTTTCCCTTTCCAAACCGAGAAAGAATGATTTATCATTTTGCATGATCATAGAAAGCATACTTCCTGCAAAACAATTCAAAATACTGAAAACACATCGAAACAAAGAATAAGCAAGTCCCATGATCAGAGACAACCACTGTTGACTTTCTGTCTGTTTTGAACTTGGATTAGACACACATGCACACATATACCAGGGTCATCTTGCACAGGCTGGACCACAGGATGCAGGTTCTGTATCAGCTCCCTCTTCTTGGCACTGGCTTGTGGCATTGCGTGGACGTCAGAAAGCAGTTATCATCAAGGGACCCTGGCCCTCGATTTCACTTCTGACCCCAGTGCTCTCTTCAGTCTGGGGAAGGGGCTCCACTTGTCAGCCAGCTTCCCTCCCACACCCATTGCCATCTCCTGCTCTGGGCTGAGAGGGGCGGAAGCATGGAAACAAGTCCTTTCCTCTTTGCAAATGTAGCCCTTGGCAAGGTTGGGCCGAGGGGGCTGTGAGGGCCTCTGGGGTCGGGGGACAGGAAAGAGGCCAAACCCTCAGGAGTCCGCCACCTGCATGGCAGCCTGGCACTGCCACAGCAAAGCCTGGCTTTGGGCAGACCCTTCCCATCTCAAGGTCTCAGACCCCAACTGCAAAAAACAACCACAGGCTCCACATGCCTTTTTATAGCCTTCCTCCCACTCAGGTGGGAAGGCTCACCAAAGCCATGACCGGGCAAAGGTCAAATCCAGATGGGGCTGGCAAGGGGAGGGCTCCACACAGGGAAGGGAGGGCATACCCCAGTGGCTGAGGAAGTCACCACGTCGGGGCCCCCACTTTCAAAGGTCTCTTCCAGAGCCCTCAAGGGGCCCTCATTTTTAATGTTTTTCTTTATTTTAAATTTTTTGATGTTATTTATTTTTGATAGAGAGAGACAGTAAGCAGAGGAGGAGCACAGAGAGGGGAACAGAGGATCCTAAGTGGGCTCTGTGCTGACGGCACTGAGCCCGATGTGGGGCTCGAACTCATGAACCTCAAGATCATGACCTGAGCTGAAGTCGGACGCTCAACCGACTGAGCCACCCAGGTGCCCCATTGTTAATATTTTTCTTGAGGAGATCCCCTCAAATGGTTTAAGTTTCCATCCCTTTGAAAGCTTGGCTCCACGCCTGGCTTATGCCGTTGACAATAAATAACGAAAAATAGTTTCCATTTCTTTGAGTTAATAATTTCTTTGAAATGGTACCAAGAAGAGACATGCAGAGAAACTCTTCCATCTTTGAGGAGAAAAGACCAGGATTTACGGTGTCCGTGTTCAAACTCTTCAAATGGGTGGGCACTTCATGTCACTCCATGCCAATGGCAGTATTTGCAGGGAAAGACATGAGCCAGTGAAAGAAGTAGCAACAGAAGTCACCCCACCTGGCTGTTCCCAAGCTGGGGTGGAGGTGGCATAGATGGGTTCTGGAACACACAGGCCAGTGCTGAGAGCCAGGAGGGTGGGGGCGCTGGTCCGAAGGTTCTTGGAAGTAATGCAGCCATCAAACCATATTCCACCCTCCCTGCTACCCCCCGGGGAAATCTTGCCCACCTTCTTCCCAACCCATTCTCTCATAATATTTATTCTGGAGGATCTAATGGACATTCATCAGAGCTTACAACACTCCCTTTCTCTGAAACTAACCAGTGCCCCAGTAGAGGTGGGCTTCCAGAGCCATTTTATACCTCAACACTCTACCTGCTGGGCCAGGTATGGACAAAGACAAAGGCTATATGCATCCCCCACCCCAGCTCACCCCATCACTATGCCAGAACCCAGAAGACCTGACCCCTGCCACTACATCCATGCCTTCTGGCCATTTGGGTTCAATTTATAAATGAAATTCAAGACCCAGCGCCTGCTCTTAAGGCACCTAAGGGCATGGGTGCATTTCCAGGGGTGTGCGTGGTTGGGGGGGGGGGG